>NC_143530.1:17150341-17408607 GCF_031878675.1 Megascapheus bottae
TACTCAGGTCATTTACTGTCAATGCTTCTTAAATAATGATGCATTTTTCATTGCTATGCCTTTCCTTAAACTTGCATTCCTTGGCAATGTAATAGTTCATGAACAAAGTGACTTTAAAGTAAAATAATTAAACAAAATAGCTTATATTCCCCTATAACGAACAATCTAGGAAAATGTGGTCAATGACTTAGAGTGGGCAAACTTTTGTTGTTCTCAGCATGTGTCCTTCAAGCGTGATTTAATTGGTATCATTTCTTAAGCTCTGGGAAGATAGAAGAAGTCTAGAACAAGCAATAGTTCAAAAAAGAGATGGAAGAAAGTATCATCATTTTCTCTCATATCTAAAAACAGCCTAAATTTAGTTCTGCAGCCATAAACAGTGACAAAGGACTCTGAAATATAGATCTAACTGGACATCAGTTTGCACAGAACACACAATGGCTAAGACCTCAATATGTGAGAAATTCAAAAAGTGTTTCAAGTTTATAAAAATTGGATGGCAAAAATAATGTAGAAGAAAAACAGCATAACAGATAATGTTGATATACTCTTTGTTTTGGCCCAGATATTATGGATTTCTTAAAGCAATTACAACCGTAATTGGAATGATAGGTGCCCTAATTTCTTCTACAGTGACTGGATTGTTCCTTAGCCAGGTAAGGGGCATGCAAATATACATAGTTATTTTTCCAGAAAAATACACATAAAGAAAGTTAAATGTGTGTATATGTACAATTGCAAAGGAGATACCACAAGAGGTGAGTTATGAGTTTGTGTCCTTTGAAAATATATTTTGAACCAGTCCTGAGCCTTGAACTGAGGGCCTTGGCAATGTCCTTGGGCTTTCTCAAGGCTAGAGCTCTACCATTTGAGCCACAGTACCATTTCTGGCTTTTTTCTATCTATATGGTACCGAGGAATCAAACCCCAGTCTTCGTGGATGCTGGGCAAGCACTCTACTACTAGGTCAAACTCCTGGCCCCTGAAAATAAATTTTGTCAAACCAAGAACTCTTTCAAATGTATATAAATTTTTTTCTCATTGTATGTCAATTTTTAGTAATGCTTTAATCATTAGTTGTTGGATGGAAGTAACTGTAGATAAAGTATGGCAAGAAATCTTATGCAAGAACTTGAGGCCCTGAGTCAAAGGCTCAGTACTGGTACAAAAATTTCTTTTCATTAAAAAAAGAAGGCAAACATAAACACATAACTAGACCAATAATTAAATGGTCTGCTTTGAATCATTTGGGTGGACAGAAAATATCAAAACTTGATTTGAAGTGCTTCAGGTGTACTTACCCCCAAAGAGAAAACCCAACACCCATGAGAAGATATTATCACACTTTCACATCACTCAGTAAATTATACACTGAGTTTAAAAAAATATACTGAAGAGTTCACCTATTATTATTAAAGAGTGGTGTGGTTTAATTTGCCTACCCACAAAAGACAGAAATTTAGATTTATTATCTAGATGCAAAAATGTTTTGTAGGTCTAGGCAAGATATTAGTGTAGGAAGATATAACAGTGTAGTGAGAATCACCTAGGCAGAGGGTTTAAACAAAAGAAGTCATCAACATCACTGCCATGTGGGTCATTTCCCCCTAACAAATATCTTTTTGTTTCTGGAATAGGCAGCTGAAAAGTGAAGTCCCACAGTATTTTTTCACAACCTCAGAGGGACAGGGGACATTCATTAAGAGTTCAGAACCTAGATTAGCATAAGCTGGAACCAGATCCCAGAAATGAGACTACATTTAGCACTGGAAATGGCTGTCTCTTAACAGGACATGAGTAGTGGTAAAAGTCCTGCAGCAGACATTCCACATCAGAGCCACGGGAGCATTTTTCCTTTGAGAATGTAAATAAAAGAAAGATGCAGTTATTAATGGTCACATAATATACAATGTCACATCCCAGAGAGGGAAATAAGGTACAAATAGTAAATATATGAAAACACAAATGGAAAAGGGAGAGACATTGAAAACTTTTTGTAACTATAATTAGTAAATAGATTTGGGTCTGGTATCAGATATAGGATATGTACATATGCATATTGTTTTCTAAATATCTGAATGAAGAATAACATTTTAAAATATGTGCATTACTTGTAACCCATAACAAAAAGCATATGGATAGAAATAAATTTAATGAGTGGTTTATATGTTTACAATGAAAACCATGAGAGAAATTTGAAAGACATTGAAAAGCAAAATAAATGAGGGGTGCACTGCTGTCTTCTTGAATTGGTAAAATGCGATTCATCTGTGTGAGCTGCAGATTCAGTGAAATCCTTTTTGTGGGAAATGAAAAGATCTTCATACAACTTACATGTATTCACAAGAGCCAGCTGATCCTCTTGGTTGAGAAAATCTTGAAGAAGAAAAGATGAAATAATGGCTTGAGTTGTTTCTAGAATGAAGCAGTAGAAAATATACACTAACATAGGAATCATCTGAACAAAATAATAATTACAGTACATGAAAATAGGTCAAATTTAGCAAGTTTTTTGCAAAGCACACTTTCTACTGCTTCTTCATATATGATTGCATGATATGGTCCAATGTTCACTATATGAGATACCTTGAAAAGTTGCAGAAGATTTTTAAATAATGCATCACAATGAAGAAAAATTTCCTAGGGACTGCACAAAACTGGTATCTTAATGTCTGATGAAAGCAGAGTTTTAGGTATTTAGTGGAAGGATAAAAGCAATCATTTATATAGAGTTGAAACGATAACTTTATTGGCTGTTTGTGTCTCTTTTCCCATGTTTAAATGACCTGTGTTACTCTCTCTATGTTTTTATTATAAAGGAGTTGTATAGAGGGTTATAGTTATGAACACTGTCACCTCTCCTCATTTTCTCCTGCTATCCCCCCCCACAACTCTCCTCCCCACAAGCTGTAAAGTTCATTTCCCACATAGTACCCTATATCCCTGTTGCATTGGTTCACCCTTTGTCCTTTGTCTCACCATTTCTACGCCTCCCCTTCCCTTCCTCAAATCAGATTAACTTATATACAATACAAAGGTTACTGGAATAATAATCAAAAAACAGTGACAACAGGGGGTAAAACAATGGGGGGACAGTAAAAAAACAAATAACTGCCTATAGTACACTAAGAAAAAAACCCTCTTGTTTCCATTATTTCCTAGTCCATTTTAATTAGCTATTGAGTTATTGTCATCCTCAGCTAGAACTATCCTAGATATGTATTAATTATTACAAGTGAGGGAAATCAGGCAGCCTATGTTTCTTTGGGTCTGGCTTACCTTACTTAATACAACTTTTGCCAAATCTTTCCATTTCCTTATAAATGGGGAGATGGCATTCTTTCGGATGGAAGCATGGAATTCCATTCTGTGTATATACCATATTTTATTGATCCATTCATCCACTAAGAGGCATTGAGGTTGATTCCATGTCTTGGCTATGGTAAATAATTCTTCACTGAACATAATTGTGCTTTAGTGTGGCCTTGTTTATGGACATTCAGGTAAATGCCCAGAAGTGGAATTGCTGGATCATAGGGGAGATCTATGGTTAGCTTTTTGAAGAACCTCCATACTGCTTTCCACAGTGGTTGAAGAAAACTTTGACAAAGTAGCAGGATATAAAATTAATCCACAAAAATCAATAGCTCTTCTGTATGTCAACAATGAGAAGGGCAAGGCTGAAAACAAGAAAGCAACTCCTTTATACCTAGGAATTAGCCACAGATGTGAAGGACCTCCATAATGAAAACTTTACTGTATATTTAATACTATAAATATTACAAAACACAAATAATATGATCTGTAATTTATAATTTCTTTGTATTTTTAATCCTTTAGGATACAGAATTTTCTTGGCATAAAATCTTCTTCCTGCTGGCGGGCATTAATGTGACAAGCATAATTTTCTATCTTGTATTTGCTAAAGCAGAAATTCAAGAGTGGGCTACAGAAAAGCGAAATACTAGACTCTAAAGGTGAGAAGGGCTCAGATTAAGAACAGTCTTTGAAACTGGGAGATGGAACTTGAGAATGAATTCCTGAAATGGGAAACAATAAGGGATTCGGGTTTGGAGAAGAGGGGACTATGTTAAATACGAAATTATGCATCTTTGTGGAAATGACACCAGTCGAAAGAGCTATATAATGTGTGATTGTTGTTCTTGATGCACTATGTTATTTCTCATCACTTTTGTTGTCCCTTGGTTATTCTCATATTGTTACAGTATTTTACCTTGTTATCTGGTATATTGTATATACATTTATTTGTTTATTTGAAGTAGGAAAGGGAAATGGGGACAAAAACATGAGAAGGGGTATCAATGTATGTGAAGTAATGTGCCTTCTATCTGGCGAATATAACTGTAACCCTTCTATTAATTACAATAAAAAATGAAGTTGAATAAAATTAAATATAATATATTGAGAAGTAAAAAAGGTAGGGGTAAATACCTCTGCCAGTTGCTATCTAGAGGTTAAACAATATAAGAAGTGAAAAATTTGCTAATGGGTAAAGGCATGAGATGCCATAAAAGTGACCCTAAAATTAATTGCAAATGAATGATGAAGACAAAGAGCCTGCTTAAGTGTGCTCAAAGAGAATCTGGTATTATGCCTTCACAATTTAAATTTTATCAGTTGTAAGAAATAATATTTTTGGGGCCAGGAGTTTGGTCTAGTGGATAAAGTGCTTGCCTAGCATGCACGAAGACCCGGGTTCAATTCCTTGATACCACATATATAGAAAAAAGCCGGAAGTGGTGCTGAGGCTCAAGTGGTAGAGCTCTAACCTTGAGAAAGTCCAAGGACAGTGCTCAGGCCCTGAGCTCAAGCCCAGGACTGGCAAAAAAAAAAGAAATAATATTTTATTATATATTAATATAGCAATTATATATTGTTATATAGTATAATATGATTTTGTTTTCTTTTTTTATATTATTCCACCTAACATAAAAATAAAAATGAATACATGTGCAGTAGCCCTATTTTGGAATCTTCACCAAATTAAATGAACCAAGTGTTGGCTATCAATGATTTCTAATGTCACAAAAGAGAGGCACAAAGATACTTTGTAACTTCTGATGAGGAAATACAAAACCATTAATGTCTTGCCAAGAGAATCAAGCTGTGTCTGATCAAACCTCTAGTCACAACTACTGCTTTTAAAGGGAATAGGCTATAACCAGCAGTTTACAAATATAGACTCTTTTTTTTTGTGGGTTGTGGGCCTTGAACTCTGGGCCTAGGCACTGTCTCAGATCTTCAGCTCCTGGCTAGAGCTCTACCCCTTGAACCACAGTGCCACTTCAGTTTTCCAGTGATTAATTGGAGATAAGAATCTCATGTACTTTAGTTTTAGTTCCCTAGGCTTGTTTTGAACCACAATCCCCAGATCTCAGCCTCTTGAATAGCTAGGATTACAGGTGTGAGCCACTGCACCTGGCTCACAAATATAGACTATTATCTGAATATTTTATCACAAAATTCACTTAGATGAAAGGCTGCTTACCAAACTTGTGAAGTTGGTGCATTCAGTGGGAAGGGAGTAAAAACAGGAACAGGTGTCTAGGAATAGGCAGGGTATCTAGAAACCCCCAGAAATCTGTAACCCTAAAGGTATGAACTAGGCTCAGCTATGAAAGTAAATTCTTTATTCATGTTTTAATATACAGAATTTGACCTATTAAATATTCAAAGTTATGCTAAATGTTTTTCATCATTGTTTCTATTTGATTGCCTTTTGTGTACGTAAACAATTTTTAATATTTGAAGGCCATAATTTTAGAAAGACTTAGACAAGTATATCTTAATTACAAACTTATTTTGATGATGTAAATTTGACTTTTTCCATTTAAAAATTTTTTATTTCACTTTCTTAAATTGATATAACAACCTCAAGTTGTATTGCAAGTTGTATGTCTTATCCTTCCTTCTTTCCTTCCTTCTTCTCTCTCTCCCTCCCTCCCTTCCTTCCTTTCTTTTCTTCTCTTCCTCCTTCCCTCCTCCTCTCCTTTCTTCTCTCCCTTCTTTTCTTCCTACATTACCTCCCTCACTTTCTCCTTCCTGTCAGTTACTAGGGCTTGAACTCAGAGCTTCCCTCTCACATGGGCTTTGCACTCATAACTGGCACTCTACCACTTGAACCACACCTCTTCTTCTAGCTTTTTGCTAGTTAGAGATAAGAGTCTAGGACTTTTCTGTACACCCTAGCTTAGAACCTTAGCTCTCAGCTAGGGTACCAATATGAGCTACCAACCCCTAGATGCCTTACTCCTTATGGCTTTAAAAGGTCTTCTATTTTACTCTTAGTAAGTTGCTAGTTTTTCATAGTTACCATGTTAATGAATGGAACCCGGGTCTTCGTGCATGCTAGGCAAGCACTCTACCACTAGGCCAAACTCCCCGCCCTAAATTTTCTTATTTTATTTATTTATTTATTTATTTATTTATTTATTTATTTATTTATTTTTGCCAGTCCTGGGCTTGAGCTCAGGGCCTGAGCACTGTCCTTGGACTTTCTCAAGGCTAGAGCTCTACCACTTGAGCCTCAGCACCACTTCCAGCTTTTTGCTATGTATGTGGTACCAAAGAATGGAACCCGGGTCTTCGTGCATTGCTAGGCAAGCACTCTACCACTAGGCCAAACTCCCGGCCCTTGCCCTGACCTTTTAGGTATAGACTTTTGAGAGTAGAGAAAGAGACAAATTTGCAACAGATAGTTATTTTAATGTTAGGTAGTAGTGTAAGAATGTGTAGGATAACCTGCCACTGGACAGCAAAATAAAGAGAAAAAATATGCCAGTTTAGACCATTCATTTGAAATAATGAAAAGCTATCTCATATCTTCTAGGTAGAAAAATCCACCAGTGATATTTGCGCGCATGTTTTTTGTTGTTGTTTTTTATATTTCTCTACAAAACATAGGGTAAACCTAACATGGGATGGACCTGGGACCAGACAGCCTTCTCACAGATTGAAGGAGTGAGTCCCATATGAGAATGCAGCTCCCAGAACATTATGGGCTCCAGGAAGAAAGCACTCTGAAGAGCCCAAAGACTCCAGTCTCATCTCTTTCACATCCTTTGTACTTCTTTTTTTGTTACATGTATTGTTTGTAACAAGTTACAGATCTGATTTATTAAAAAAAAGAATGTTTATTTAAGTGATAGCTATCTGACCCAATAAACAAACCTGAAATTTTATTGAAAACTTTGTGAAAGACCTTTGTTCTCAATGCGCAAGTGTTACCTCCTCCCCTCATGGCCATGGTGAAAGTGTGAGCCATTGGAAAAATCTCAGATGTTTGCTAAACTTTCAGGTTTACTTATTTTGGGGGAGGAAAAGGTACAAAAACCAGCTTTCCTTTCTAGTGGATTCAGGAAGAAACCAGTTTATTTTCAGAAGTGACTAGAAAAAAATTAAAAGATTGAGGTAAGAAAAGTTGATGATTGCATGCATATTTGAGTAGCTCAAAAAGAAGTAAGAGATGCAATACCCTAATTGGCTAATGCCTTGTCAATGATAAATCCTGGGTTTAGTAGAGTAAGCAGGAGAACTAGAGTGGAACAGATGAGTTCTTGGGTATTTTAATGCCAGTTTAAGTAAGCAAATGAATCCATCATTTTAACTGATTCTATCCTCAAACAAAGTATATAAAGAAAATTTCAGGAGCAAGAAAGAAAATGTAGGTGAAAATACTTTCTTCCCATTCATTTTCCCCTAATTTTCCATTCATAGATTTACATATTGATTCAAAAATATCTATCAGCACTTACTGTGTATACAATATTATTCTTTTATTTTAGATGTTACCAAATAACGTATAACATGGTTCCTGATATCTGGAGCCCAACTCTCACAGGTGCAATCCAGATCGTGTTCATTTTCCTTCTTGTTTCACTGAGTGTGACCGAGACCTTTGTGAGTGGCATCCTCATCAATTGAGTGGCATACCAAACTCTAGGTATTGCTCTGGACATCTTTCTCTCTTGTAGTATCAAAGCCTTTTCAGATTTGTCTCTTGAAGCAATTAATCTGTTTATGTATTTAAAAAAATTGTTTGCCAGTCCTGGGCCTTGAACTCAGGGCCTGAGCATGGTTATAGGGTTTTCTCAAGGTTAGAGCTCTACCACTTGTGCCACAGAACCATTTCTGTTTTATTTTTCTATGTATGTGGTACCAGGGAATCAAACCTAGCTCTTCGTGCATGCTAGGCAAGCACTCTACCACTAGGTCAAACTCCCGGCCCTGTTTATGTATTTTTTTTTTTTTTTTACCAGATCCATTTCTTCGTGCCAGGATCCATCACTATACTACATTGAGAACTGTATTCAAAACATTCCCTCATCCAGAGTAGCTTTTGAAAAAAAAATATAGACCTGATTGATTATATCTTTTGTCACTGCAATACTACTGATTTCAGGATAAGGGCCACACTAGGCTTACATTAGTCATTGTGTTCTTGACCTCAATACTTCTACAGTCTTTTCACAACTATTTTTCTTATTTTCTGTACACTGGACAGATTAATTGCTCTCTCTTGACACCAACCGTTATTTTCTGTGTGCCTTCAGACTTACCTCAGTTGAAACTTCATACTGTGTTCTCTTTCACATACAAATTAGTGGTCATTCATTTATCATTTTTTTAGTGTTATCAGAGTTTGAACTCAAGGCCTCATACTCAATCAGCAAGCTTGCTTAGCTGGTGCTTAAGTGATGCCTTCAGTCCTGCTTTACGTTGATTACTTTTGGAAATGGAATCTCTTACTAACTTCAAATTATCTTGTAATTAGGATTACAATAATGAGGTACTGGTGTCCAGATATCAGTGTGTGGTATATCCTTTTTTTCTTTTAATTACGCGTTCATTTGTGTGAGACTTTGATTTCAGTCACTGCCCTCCTGAGATAGTGTACTCCTTCAAGCTTGACATGGTTTTGATGTCTGCCATGTTTCTATAAGCTTCAATGTATTTATTAGTATTTATTTAGTGCTTGAGTGGCTTTGTTCTCGTTCGTGATCCTTGTGCTGACCATATGAGGGCATCATGAAAGCAGATATACCATGTATATCTGCAGATACACCACAGAGATTTGGAATGAGGGTGAGCCAGTATAATAAAATGGATAATAAAATGAATAATGAATAAGACCCACTAAATGGTTAGGGGGTTCCCAATAATCAAAGAATCAGAAGAAGGGCACTGGAGATAGGACTGATGCCATGAATAAATGTCTTGAAAGGATTAAGAAAGGAACTGGACAATATCCATTCACTAAGATGTAACAGATCCCATGGCTTCACAAACCAGATGTGGGGCTGAAGTCAAGAGGGAAGAACAAAGGGGGATGTGAAAGAGCTGATTCCAGAGTCAGTGAGTGGTACAGATGTTATAGATTCAAACCCAGCATCTATTAAAAATAAAACAGCAGCAGCAACAACAACAAAACACCAGCAAGCTCTTTGTAACAGTTAAAGTCTACTAGCTCACTTGTATTCACTAAAGGAACTTTCATTGTGATGATATTTATTCTTTGTTGTTCTTTGCTCCTTTTCTGCCTACCCCAAACCTCAGAATAATCTTCTAATAGTTCTCATTTGACATGAGAACAATTTAACTTGTTCTGGCCTCTGGGACTTCATATATGCATACTATGCTTTTCTATGGTGAGATTTTAAAGAATAATATCTCTCAGGTTTCATCATTATGTTGTTTGGAGAAGGATACCACTCCACTCATAGCTTGCAGCCCTCACTTTTGTGTTTCTACCTTCCTCTTGCTCTGGTGACAAATTGTTCTCCAGCTTTTGCTGCTTTTACCAGGATAAAAGGAAAGAATGGAGGATGCAGAGAAATTCTGACCAACTTGTGCTTTAAGGAGCTCACTGAAGCAACTAGATTTCCTCATCCCCGTGAAATCTCTAGGCATGGTAAAAAATCTTCAGTATTACACAACCAAGGTCTTTGAGATACTAGGAACAAAGCCAATTTCAATTAAGTGGCTAATCAGTCAAACAGGTACAAATAAGGAAAGTGTGTGATGGAAAATAATGAAGTAAGCACCAGATTTCACACGTCACTTTGTTTACTCAGAAGTGGGTGCTTGTTTGCTCTTCAGCCCAGTGTTGTACTTCTGCTTGGCCGAAGATGAGGTAGAAGATCAGGCCTGATATATTAATCACAACTCCAACTATGAAGACATTTCTCCAACCCCACTCTGAATCCTGGAGGAAGAAAATTACCAGTTAGTAAAATCACCCAGTTCTTGTCTTACCTGGTTCACAAAGGCTTTGTATGATTCCATGTCCTGCAATTCAACCCAGGCTGATGAGCTTTCTAGAATGTGCAGATTCATTTCTATCATAAGGCCAGTACATGGGCAGTTAGTGCTGCTGGAATTCTCCTCATGTGGGACACCATTGGCTCATATCCTTCTAGTCTTTGCTTAAATGTTACCTTTTCTAAGAGACCCTTGTGTCAACCCTATTAAATTAAAATTCTACTCCCTTAATGTGCCCTATTCACGTTGTACTCACTGCCAATTCGCGATACCATGGATTTTATGTTAGTTTTCTACCAATTTCTTTCCTTTAATAGTATCACAAAAAGAGGAATTGTTTATTTGCTTAAAAATGAATTATGCTTGTTAACATTCAATACAAATTGAATACCTATTAAACAAATTCCATAAATATGAATTTGATACTTTTTGAATGAACAAGTCTATTAATCATGTGGCAGGAAAAGCAAGGTTAGAGTATTTCCACTTTAAGTGGCCCTTACCTCACTGTGTTAGTCAGTGGCTAGAAAGGAATTGATGGTTCAAAAACAAAAAATGGAAGGGACATTAATGCCTGTCAACTCTTCCAAGTACTCAGGAGGCAGAAATCTGAGGATTGTGGTTCAAAAACAGGCTTAGATGGGAAGTCTGAGATCTTTATCTCCAATTAATCACCAAAACACCAGAAATGGAACTGTGGTAGAATGCCATCCTTTAGCAAGAAAGCTAAGGGACAGTGACTAGGTTTTGAGTTCAAGCCCCAGTATACACACACACACACACACACACACACACACACACACACACAGAATAGACTTGATTTTTATTTGCTTAAAAAAAACACTGTTATTTTGTTATTCTCAATCATTTTCCTAACTTCTTGGCAGAAAGGCACAGAAAAGTTAAAGAATGGGAATGTTATCAGTGTCTTTCTTCATGTAGAGTTTATATTAATAAGACTCTTAGGGAATCCTCAAGTTGTCAAGTTTATCTTTATTTGATTGTATTAATTAATTATTTTTTTGAGATAGGATCTCACCATGTATTCCAGACTAGCTATAACCTCAATTTAAAAAATTTACCTTCTTCAGTCTCTCAAGAAATGTGATAAAAGCTTGCAGCAGCACTTTCAGCTTACTTGGACTATTTTATATGTGTTTGCTAGGACAGAAGGGTGAACAGATATAGAAACACTAGGCAAGCAACATTGGTGAGATGAGTTTCTATATGATCACTCATGAGAAACTGTGTGAGAAGCAGTTGCTCCTTTGCTTTGTCATTCATTCAGCATCTTGCTGGTCCATGCTGCAAATACTTGTTGGATTTCTTTATACAGTGACCAGAACATCATGGTTTCCTTGGCATTTTTTGTTTTACTTGGTATTAAACACAGAGTTTTGTACAGGCAATTGCTCTTCTACGAAGCTACATTCCTAGCCCTCAGGGTTTAACTTTTTTTTTTAATTGAATTTTTTTTTAGATTAGATCTCACTATGTAGTTCAGGGTGACCTCGAACTTGAGATCCTCCAGTCTTCACTTCCTGAGTGCAAGGAAGATAAGCATGTAGCATCATACCTGATTTTTGAGGTTTCAACACTGAAAATCTTACATGTTGAAAAACCAAATCTCCCAGTTACATGCTAACCATGATAGCAGGCTACTCTATACTATAGAACAAATGTCATGAATATTATTAGAAAATACATTTATTTCTGCCTAAAATTCATATGAATTTTTTGGTGAGGAATAACCTCACCAAGCAGGTGGTAATTGATTTGCATACACTAATCTGGAAATGAAGCCATGTTCAGTGTTCAAGACTCGTGAGTTTTGAAAAACGAACCCTCTGTTACCCTCTGTAGGTTTTGCAGGAAATTATGAACCATCCAGTTCAGGCTAGCTTTCCCCTGCCAACTGCTGCTCGTCACCCTTGGCTCTTGCCATAACTCAGGTCAGCCCTGCTACAGCTTGTCATCCTGTGGCAACAGCCAAGGGAGGGTCTTGCCTATTATAAACAAGCCAATCACAATCTGAACATATCCTCAAGAAAGGAGGAAAAGTGAGGGAAAGACAATACAAAATAGCCAGTCCCTGGACACATGGCAGAGAACTGATTTCCAGGTCCTCTGCTCACTCTTCTGAGTGTCCTTCACTTCTCTTGGTTAAATTCTTTGTTGCCTTTCTGCAACTGCACTTTCTGTTCCTGGTTTTATATCTATTCTGCCAGAGAAAAAGACCTACCACATTTGTGCATTCCTTTCATTTGTAAAATATTCATCAGAACATTTATCCTCACCTGACTAATGAGAAGTCCATTAACAGTAGGAGAGATAGCTCCAGATATATAAGCAAAGGTTTGCATTAGTCCCCTGAGAAAGCCACCATACCTGAGGGAGGAGAGAATAGTCCCATGTAAACAAAGGGGTTGATCTCTCTTTGTTGTACATCTGTACTTATCTCTGGGGCTGCTTGGAATTGTGTTCTGTTGTACATCTGTACTTATATCTGGGGCTGCTTGGAATTGTGTTTGCTCTTATGAAAGCCTGCATGAAGTACACTACCAATTTGTATAATCTTGTGCAAGATCTTGAGCTTTTCAAGGGCTGGCCTGTATTAACTTGTCAACATGGCATATACAAGTGAAGATTAGTGGTTTGCACTTCGTTTGTGTGGTTTCTTTGTTCCTGATCTTGACCCTGATCCTCTGGTTCTATTTTAAAGTCTCTATTTTATTTTTATTGTTTGTTTACTGCCAGTCCTGGGGCTTGAGCTCAGGGCCTGAGCACTGTCCTTGGGCTTTTTCAAGGCTACAGCTCTACCACTTGAACCACAATACCGCTTCCGGCTTTTTCTATGTATGTGCTACCAAGGAATTGAACCTGGGTCTTCGTGCATGCTAGGCAAGCACTCCACCACTAGGCTAAACTCCCGGCCTGCTAAAGTCTGTATTTTAAAGTCTCTCTCTCTCTCTCTCTCTCTCTCTCTCTCTCTCTCTCTCTCTCTCTCTCTCTCTCTCTCTCTCTCTCTCCTCTCTCTCTGTTTGTTGTTGTTGTTGTTTTGTTTTGTTTTGTTTTGTTTTGCTAGTCCTGGGCTTGAACTCAGGGCATGAGCACCTTGGGATTTCTCAAATCTAATGCTCTACCACTTAAGCCACAGCACCACTTCTGGCTTTTTCTATATATGTGATACCCAGGAATTGAACCCAGGTCTTTGTGTATGCTAGGCAAGCACTCTACCACTAGGCCAAACTCTCAGCCCTAAAGTCTCCTTTTTTTTTCTATGTAAAACCCCTATCATTGGATGAGATGCTATCTCCCTGAAATCAAAGTATCTTCCTCCTATCTTGGTAGTTCACTGTCTGAAGATGAAGTATGTCCTGTGGACTGGGATGGGACCTATGTGAGAGTTCTCACATAGTTCTAAGTTCTATGTGAGAGTCTCAGTCATCTCTGCTAATTAACCTGTATCACAGAGATATGTCTTACATAGGCGTAATACACTTTGTGTAACTATTGTATTTGTTCAAACAGAGAACTATGTGTCTCCTCTACTGAGCTGTCAACATGGCCACAGGCTACTCTTGTTTGCTTCTGGAGACAGTAAGTTCATAATGGGTAGACCAGCTTAGGGTAATTTCCAGGAATTACTTGGATGTTGGACTGATGTGACATGTTGTACCTACCACCTTTTACCCTTGTTGCAGAGCAGTTTTCAGGGCCACAGGATCTGAACAGAGCTATTGTGAGGAAGAGATCAAGGGATCCCTACCGAGGAGCAACATCTAGGAAGTTAACAAGGACTCCTGAATCAGAGAGGCTGTTGACAGCAGAAGACAATGTAAAGAGAACCACGGTGGTACTGAAGCTGTCTTTGACCCAAGGCAGAATCAAGAAGATCACAGAAGAGGCTAGAACTCCTAGGGCAGAAGGACAAGCACAATAAATAAGAGGTTCTGGAGCTTCCTACATCCACCCCTGAATTCAGCTTAAACATTTACCTATAGCAGTGAAGAGTTTCCTGATCGTGACAAGTCTGAGGATTTTTCTAGAGGAAAGAAAATCTGCCAATAGACCTCCAACGATAACGCAGACACAGGCAACACAAAATGGCAAGGCTGACAGGATCCCACTCTGAGAATCAGAAAGAAAGTGAATGCACGGAGCCATCTATAACATAGACTGCCCAGGATAGAGTGTACATATTTATGGGTTTTCATGTTAGTGCCTGGGGAGAAATATGTATATAACTTTTATTGTTATTGCTGTAAAATAATTTTAAGCCAGGCACAGTGGCTTATGTATACCCAAATCTAAGCTGCTTAGAAAATAAAAATTGGAATGATCTTGTTCAAGGCCTAATCATGAAAAATAAGGTAAGATTCCCATATCAACCAATATGCCATGTGTACTAGCCCTGATTTCTTATCCTATCTTGATTGACATGGGAAGCCATAGTTAGAAAGTACAGAATCTGAGGCTGGCCTTGGGAAAAAAACAAAATTTCCTTCCTGAAGAAAAACAACAAGATGAATGCCCTTTTTCATATAGACATAGACATTAAAAAAGACCTTAACCCAATAGAAAGGTAGAGGATGTAAATAATTTTTATATATAGCAAACATTAGTAGCCCCTGGATGTGTTTAAAGTTACCCAACTCACCCATAATAAAACAAATAGGGATACTATTTGTTCATACTATCGTCATGGACCAAACTAGCAAAACTCCACTTTAGGGTACCTGGTACTCATAAACGTTATTGGTTTCCTATCGAGAGCAATTTAACAGTAAATATGAACATTTATGGGGCATTTACCCATGGACACAGCAATTTCATGGGGAGCTATTTACTCCACAGAAGCAGTTGTGAAGGAGCAAAGGAGCAAAGTTTCTACTGCTGCTTTGCTCAAAGGTTGAAGAAGGAAACAAATAATGGCCAGGTGCTAGTGGCTCACACCTGTAAACTTAGCTACTCAGAGGGCTGAAATCTCAGGATGGAGGTTTGAAGCCAGCCCAGGCAGAAAAGTCCCCATGAGACTCATCTCCAATTAACTACTCAAAAACTGGAAATGGGGCTCTGTGGCTCAAGTGGTAGAGCACTTGAGTAAAAAGAGGCTCAAGGACAGCGCCCAAACCCTGAGTTCAAACAATATGACTGGCAAAAAAAAACCCCACAAACAAGCAACAACAACAACAAATAATATCCCCCGCCCCCCCCAAAAAAAACACATAAGGAAACTGGGAAATGGGAGTAAGAAATTTCATTATTTACATGGTTTTATAAAGTCAAAATTTACATAATCCTTAAAAGTATTTTATAATTCTTATGATCATTTAACCTCTAAGTTAAAAATGTGCTCGAGAAAATGAAAAGAGATCATCCTTTGTGGTACAAATCCTTCCTGTAATGGAAAGAAATTGGTGCTTTCTGGTTCAAGTGGTTGAGTAGGATATCAAGGATATCAAGGTTTTATCTGACTTAATGCAAAGAGTAGAGTCTAGGTTTTCCAACCTGACAAGTTCTGCTATCTGGTCATACTTGTCTTTCCATCTCTTATCCTCTACTTTCTTCTTCAGCATTCATCTTTTTACCCAGCCTCACAGTCAGGCTTAAGCCTTTTGCCAGTCCTTCCTTTCCTCATTCCCTTTTCTTTGCCTGCTTTCAACCATCTACTTCTTCAAGGGAATAGAGATCCAATCCCTCTTTGGGCTTTCTGATGTTCTTGTCTCCAATCTGCTTGCACTCCTGTTCCCCACACTCTTACCACTGCTAAGAAAGTCAGTTTTCCATTAGTTCACTTAGTACATCTTACTTAAAGTGCCCTCAATTTGAGATGATGGCTCTCTAAGCATTTAGGTTTTGCTTATAATGGCAATGTAATGGTCTTTCACTAACAGGCATCTGCTATAGACTGCTGGTCTTGGAGTTTGATTGCAGGGCCTGGGCACGGTCCCTGAGCTTTTTTGCTCAAGGCTAATGCTCTACCAATTGAGCTATAGCTGTACTTCTGGATCTTGGGTAGTTAATTGGAGATAGAATCTCACAGACTTTCCTGCCTGAGTTAGCTTTGACTTTCAGCCTCAGATCTTAGCTTTCTGAGATAACTAGAATTACAAGCATGAGCCACTGGTATAGCTACTCTGTGATTTTTAAGTCAGCCAAATAACAGCCATTGAAGATTCCTGGTAGTCACTTAGTCATCTGATCATTTTGTAATAATCCAGACAGCTGTAAACCTGTGTATATTTTTCTTTCTATATGGTATACTTGAACAAGACTTTTTTTTTGTATGTGTGGGTCATGGGGCTTGAACTTGGCCTGGGCACTCAAGGCTACCACCCTACCCTTGAGCCAAGCTCTACTTCCCATTTTCTAGAGGTTAATTGGAGATAAGAATCTGGGGTCCTTTTGTGCCCAGGCTGGCTTTGAACCTTGATCCTCAGATCTCAGCCTCCTGAGTAGCTAGGATTACAGGCGTGAGCCACCGTGTCCAGCTTGAATAGATTTTTTTTCAAAAACTATCCATGGATTTTTATAAGCTCTGCATAGAACTTCATATCTTATTAATATTTTTATTCCCAACATATGTTGTTTATGCATCTCTATCACAGTTTTCTCCCAAGGCAGAATTTACTTTGCTAGTTCTTTATTCTTTACATCAGAGGAGTGTTGTTTGCAAATATTGATTGGATTGAGTATAAAATTTTGCCAAAAGGGGCCGGGAGTTTGGCCGAGTGGAAGAGTGATTGCCTAGCATACACAAAGGCCCGGGATTGATTCCTCAGCCAGAAGTGGTACTGAGGCTCAAGTGGTAGAGCTCTGGCCTTGAGAAAGTCCAAGGACAGGGCTCAGGCCCTGAGCTCAAGCCCAGGACTGGCGAAAAAAAAATGTGGCTCAACTTTTGGACCGGGAGTTTGGCCTATTGTGCTTGCCTAGCATGCAGGAAGGCCAGGGTTTGATTCCTCCGTACCACATACATAGAAAATAAACAAGAAGTGGTGCTGAGGCTCAAATGGTCGAACTCCAGCCTTGAGAAAGCCCAAGGAAAGTGCTCAGGCCCTGAGCTCAAGCCCAGGACTGACCAAAAAAAAATTGGCTATAAAAATATAAGATTCTGTAAATATCTGACCTAGATCTACGTATCTTGGATCAAATAAGCAGTAAACTACATTGAGAGCTACCAGAATCCAAGTTAACCAGCTTGTATCGTCTGTATCGTCTTCCTTTCTTCCTTTCTTTTACTCACTCCTTCCCTCCCTCCTTCCTTCCTTCCTCATTTCTTCCTTCTTTTCTTTTTTTTGATTTTTGTTCTAGTACCAGAGCTTGAACTCAGACCCTGGACATTATTCCTTAGCTTTTGTCACGCATACCTGGTACTCTGCTACTTGAGCCACAGCTCCACTTCTGGCTCCCAAATAGCTAGGCTTACAGGCATGAGCCACTAGCACCATCTCAGCTTGCATTTATTATTGGAGTTCCAGGACTTAATACCCTGATTTTATGACTGTGAGAGAGACACATTTTGTTTAAATGAAGCATTTAAACAAAAGAACAGAATAAGCTTTCTCCATACTTACATCTCTGACATTGGCTTCAAGTACAGAGTTGAAATATGTAGGTGTGTATGCCATCACAGTAGAATACTGCCAGTAAACACAGAAATAGGAGACTACAATGGCCCAAAGTGGTAGGGATTTGACCATAGCCTTAATGGGAAGAAACCAGTCTAGCGAGCTATCCTAGAAGAAAACACATGTTAATATCCTTTCCCTCAATCCCATCAGAAAACGCAATCTCACTTTTACTACACTTGTTATTTCAGAGATGCCTAGACAGATATGAGAAATGGCAGAGGAATTCCTCAATGTACCTGTTGAGTCAGTGAATTCATGATATAACTCTTCTCACTAGAGCTGATAAAGGGATGTTTCCTGGGGTCATTATAAACAATAGGAAGCCAGAGAAGGCAACAGGCACAGCCAATTCCACCTAGGAAAAGAAGATCTGGTTAGCAGTGGATTCCTATGGCTGACATACTCTGCCCTTGCCTGCATGCACCCTTCTGGTATGGTACTATCCTAAGTGTATATTCCCTACCACTTGACTTCTTTGGTATTGGCCATGTTACTTGCTTTTGCCAGTGGCCTGAGGGCAGTTCCCTACCCAGACATGAAGGGCTATTATCTTTTTACACATGTTTCTTGGAAATCTTCCTGGCAAGACTGCAGTCTAGCTATTTCATTGTTGCAGGCAGATGAGAAACACAGAGAGCAAAACCACCTAGCTGTCCCACAGAACCATGGAAATGAGTGTTGCTATTTGAAACCACTGAGCTTTGGGAGGTATTAAGGAGTATCATGTTGAAGCTACACTACATTGTTACAAGTTATTAGTGTGGTTGCCTCTTGTACTTGAAATCACTCTCACTGTTCAAGTACAGATTCTAACACTTCTTGCTAGCCTTATGAAGCCCTTTTATTCTTAAACCTTTCCATGCCTTTTTCTAATCTTTTTCAAGCACGTGAGTTGACAGCAATACATTCATTCATTCATTCATTCATTCATTTATTTTTGAGGCAGGGTATTGCTACAGGCCAGGACTGGGGCTTGAACTCAGGGCATCACACTCTCACTTGGCTTTTTCACTCAAGGCCAGTAAACCACCTGAAGCTTAAATTTCTGATGCAGCAAATTGTATAGGCGATGGATTGCTCTAATAATTTTTAGGCATATAATTAGTCCTTAGCAAAGAAATCTTAACATAACTACAGGTTTGGGGAACTCAATAGTATCATTATTGGGTAACAGTGTGGCTCATCTTAAAATTACCCAATTGGGAATCTTAAGAAAATCTTAAGAGTTCTCTTTACTTGATTAGCTTGTCATTTACACATTTTCCACAAGCAGATATGACATTTGCTGAATTTTGAGAATAGATAATAAAAAATTACAATTTTACTACCAAAGAAATGAATCAAACGGGAAAAGTTGGGTGCTGGTGGCTCATGCCTGTTATCCTGGCTACTCAGGACTAAGATCTGAGGGTCACAGACTGAAACTAGCTAGTAGGAGAGTTCATAGACTTTTATCTCTAAGAATTACCAAAACGTCAGAAATAGAGCTCAAGTGGTAGGAACTAGGCTTGCGGGGGGAAAAAAAAAACATAAAACAAAACTCAGGGACAACTTCTAGGCCTTGAGTTCAAGTCCCAGGACTGGAAGAAAGAAAGGAAGGAAGGAAGGAAGGAAGAAAGAAAGAAAGAAAGAAAGAAAGAAAGAAAGAAAGAAAGAAAGAAAGAAAGAAAGGAAGGAAGAAAGAAAGAAAGGAAGGAAGGAAGGAAGGAAAGAAAGAGAAGAAAGAAAGAAAGAAAGAAAGAAAGAAAGAAAGAAAGAAAGGAGAAATGTGGAGAGATGAATATAAAAGCCCCCTTTGCCGAACACTGGGGTTGGAGAATGTTAATAGCAATTAAACAAATAGTGAGATCTTATGCTGCATATGCTCTCAATTTCTCAAAATAAAAAGCCACTTATTATCTGCCTTATCCTGAAGAAACAACTGGCTAACTCTCCTGTCCAAACAGTACTTTATCTACGATGTAGTCACATTTATATACTCTTCTAGTTGTTGGCTTTTATAATAATAATAGTAATAGTAATAATAATAAGAGAAAAATTAGAGATTTTTTTTGGATTGGTTGTGGGGCTTGAATTCTAGGCCTGGGAGCTGTCCCTGAACTCTTCAGCTCAAGGTTAGCACTTTACCACTTTGAGCCACAGCACCACTTTGAGTTTTTAGGGGGTTAATCGGAGATAAGAGTTTAAGGGATACTCGTGCCTGGGCTGGCTTTGAACTGTGATCTTCAGATCTCAGCCTCTTAAGTAGCTAGGATTACAGGCATGAACTACCAGTTCCCAGCAAGATTTTTATTTTTTTTTAAAGAATTTATTAAATAGATCTGACCAAAAATATGGTCTTTCTGAGATAACATTTTCAGCATTTTATTTAAGATATTGCCCTTAAAGCCTGTGGGGTTCTATTTAGAAGCCATAAGGAATATTATTTTGTCTTTAAAGTCACAAGATTATTATAGCTATATATATATGACTACTAACACTTAAATGCTCTTTTGTAAGCCAGCAAGATTCACAGCATCCATATTTATTAGGATTTACTTAATTATAGATAAGTTGCATTACAGAAATTATGCCTAGCATCCTTTGTCATAAAAATCAAATTCTGAGACTTGAAAAGCTCACCAAAGATATAGAAGATATAAGGCCATCCTATGACCTCGCAGATGAAGCCACCAGAAAGGAGAACAATGAAAGTTCCCAGCAGTGACCCTGAAGAAAAGATACAAAGATGTTCTAGGTAAAAGAGCCAGTCACAGTGTTCTGTTTTCTCTCTACAAAGATAGGTTGCATGGTGACTGAAAGTATGAGCTTCAACTCAGACCACCCAGGTGCGAATTCTATTCCTTTATTCAGTAGCTCTTTAATCTCAGACAATTATTTGTCTATTTATACCTTGAATTACTTCTGCTGTGTCTTCATTTTTTAGCTGGCTTATTAGGATTCTATGGGGTTTTAAAAGAAATGAATGTGTGTGAAACTCATGAAAGTTTGATGTATGGCCAGCATTCAGTTTTGATCAAGAAAGAGAGATTAGGGTAGTACTTTACAGCAAGGACTATGAAGACAGAGTAATTGCAATATAAGGTTTTAATTCTCTTGATAGACCATTGGTAAGTACTTGTGAACAATTCATAGAAGGTGAGATTAGGATTTAAATTACCTGATGCAGCAATGGCAGTGAGTTGACTCCTTTCCATTGGCGGAGCCCATTTGACCCAAATTGAATACTGACCTGTTGATACCAAAACCTGGGGGAAATTTTTCAATCTTAGATACATGAGATAACTTTGGAAGGTATATTCCATTTTTTACTTGGAAAACATGTTAGTACCTGGGCTGTGCCTTGGATAACCCGAAGAGCAACAAACAAAGCTACTCCAACATCAGCCGCCAGTGGAAGGAAGAGGGTCAGGACTGAGGAGATCACCAAGCCAGCACCAACAATATACTTGGCTCCAAATATTCCAGACACATATCCAATAGGGATTGGAGCCAATAATGAGCCATAACTGAGAGCACTCAGGATGATTCCCTGGATTTCTGGATTCCAGTCATAAGTAGGGGCCTGGATGACAAGGAGAACCGTAGTATCTTTGATCAGAAAGTGGACCGTATAGTAAAGACTTGAGAAGAAATGCAGTAATCAGTAATTCTCTTTCTTTTAAACTGTTCTCCAATTCCTCCAATCTACCAATTTCATAAAAGAAAAAAACATTGACATCAATATATGCTCAACACACTCCTGTCATCTTGCACAAATAATTGACCAATTAACATCTGAAAGCTTGCCGAGGGGAAAAAAGCTGATAAGGAAGGAAACATTATAAACAAGCCAATGAAATGTATCAAATAAAAGAGAGAGCATAGACATCATCTGTGAGGCTTGGTTTGTGGCAATTCTCATCATCATGGGGGAAGAGTTTATTTCCACTTAATGGTAAACTATTTTAGCCTAGTCTTAAAGTCACAGAAACTGAGCAGAGATGAAATCTCCTTAGACACTCTTGTGCACATAGTATATACTCAATAAGCATTTGCCAGATAAATGCATTGAATTTCTTCATAAGATAGCCCTTTCAGGCAAACCCATTCCATTCAGACTTCAGTCTCATGCAACTTACCAATGGCTTAAATTCCTCTAGCGTTTCATTCCAGTAGTCCTGGGAATAGTCTGTGGGGGGTCTTTCTGTGGAGGCATTGGGTTGGCTGCTCGTGGCTGTATTGTTTACCATAGCTGTGATAGCGATGCTCAAGCCCATTTGTTGTGCAGAATTTGAAAAATTACAGAGCTGCAAGATGATGGCCAGCCAGTGTCGGACTGAACAAAGCCCTAAGAGGAGGATGGTGCATAAAATTTTATAATCAAGAAGTTTTCTTCCCAGCCCTCTTATAATCAAGAAGAGGGACACAATTGACCTCTAACTGTGTTGCAGAAATACAGGGAGGGGAGATGTTTTGTAGTTAGTTTTATTGTCCATCAGGAATTGGAAGAATGTGTGCAGTTGGTGATAGTAGGCACAAAGAGAGAACTTCCCACATTCCCAGCATGAGCAAGGTGAGAGTAGAAATGAAATGGCACCGATTCAAGGAAGAACGCAATAGTGTAATTCCTTTGATGCACAAAAATCAAAGTTGAGCAAAATAAAACACCAGGAGTGGAACTCTATCACAGTGTGGAAGGGACATTCCTTCACATTTCGTATGGCGCTCCTAGAATTGTCTTATTAGTCTTGGCAGAAAAGGCATCATTAGGATCTGGCAACATGAGGATCTTCATAAGTCCCAGCAAGGTCTGATCCAGAGGCCCCAGCCTTTCCCAGTGAGTATAGGCCACAGAGAAACAGAACAATTAGAGGAAAATTGAAGCTGGATACCAAATGACACAGTTAGCCGGATTTATTCCTAATGACTAGTGAGAAGCAGACACACTAGTTATAATATGGATGAGAGGAAGGAGGGAAGACAATGATGTGGTGGGAAGAAAAAGCCTGTTCTTAGTGTAAACAAAAAGATTCAATGGGACCAACTCTGATCTTAGAATCAGACAAAAATGGTTTCTGTGTTTCCTATTGAAGTTTGAAAAGTTGTTATTTTAATCTCCAAATATGCCGATTTAAGATTTCTTAAGAGAACACATGAGTAGGAGCAAAAGTGTTTCCTAGCTATTTAGAATTCTTGGCAATGACAGTGGTAAAAAGAATGCTGAGTACCCACAAAAGGGAAGTGGAGTTGATATAGAAATGGGATATTTCCATGACCAGATTTCTAGACACAATTTTACCTTTCTTGGAAGATGGCTCTTGAGTCACGCTTCGGTTTTCATCCATGGAAATATTTGGCTCTGTATTCTTGACATCTGTTCCCGTAGACATATTGGTTGTCTGCTCACAAGGGACTGGCATTTATTCACTTAAATAAAAGAGTTAAAAAAAAACAAATACAGAGAGAGAGAGAAAGAGAGGGGGGAGGGAGGGAGGTGGGGAGTTTCCTATATTTTGTGTAACATGGACTCCATTCTTGGATCTGTCAGTAATGATTGTATGACCATGGAAAGGTCAATTACCTTCAGTTTTGGGTGAAAAAGCTGCTCAAGAGTTTAGGCCCTGAGTTTAGGCCCAAGTTTAAGCACACACACACACACACACACACACAGAATGAGAGAGAGAGAGAGAGAGAGAGAGAGAGAGAGAGAGAGAGAGAGAGAGAGAGAGAGAGAGAGAGACTGAAAATTAAAAATTGGAATGCAAATTGATGTTCAAATTAGTATTCATTGGCAAAATGGAGTGGTTAAGGACTGAATATACTACTGTTAAAAAATTTAACCCATGTGCTACATTCCTGCTCACACTTTAGGACAGTAAATTGAATAGAAAAGATAATATAAGTCCTGAGAATTAAGGCAAAGCTCTCAGGGCTACATCTCCCCTAGAACTATAACAATTCTTCTAGTGAACCTAAGGTGAAGAGTTCATTGGCTTTATTCATGGACTCAGTAAACATTTGTCAAGTAAGTGGCTGGAATGTTTTGCCTCTGGAATTCTTTCTTGTATGTGATGCAAGGACTTATGTGTCCAAAAGAAACAAGCTGAATACATGAATCTTACACTGAATTGTCTCATTCTAATAAGCCCTTAAATGGACAGTGGAAAATCACTGGTCACCTGTAATTGCTTCAGGTAATTCTCTCTTTCTATTTGTCTAATCTTCTTTCTTTCTTTCTTTCCTTCTTTCTTTCTTTCTTTCTTCCATCCTTCCTTTCTTCCTTCCTTTCTCCCTCTTTCCTTCTCTCACTCCTTCCCTCCCTTCCTTCCTTCCTTCCTTTTATGAAAAAGCATCTCTCTATGATTTTCAGGATTGTTTCATAATTAAGAGATATGTTCTTTCCTTCACAATCTCTATCTTAAATTATCAGTGTCAACTGTTCTCAAAGAAAGACCCATGCCTACCTCTCAAAAGCAGAAGATCAAAAGCAAAAGTTTGAAAGCTAACCTGAAGGAGGAAGTATGTAGAATCTTCATTCCTTTCACATAAATTTCTCTTGACTTTTTGCAACTTGACTAAACCCCTTGGACAGGAATGATTACTCAAAACCTTTAGTCTCTATGTAAGCAACCATGAAGATTTCATTGGCTTAATGGTTTAATTTTTAACTTTATTTTTATGGTTTTATTGATAAGCAGGTCAAGTTCATCAAATCTTTCTCATACTTCATGTTCAGCTGAGGTTGTTTATATTTTCCATGATCCTCCAATCAGAATCAGTGCCCCTTCTAAGGATCTGAACAAGATGAGCACCTCATTCAAATAGCCAACTTCTGGGGTCTTCCAGAGTTATTTTCATCTCCATCACTTTTGCATTCCTTTTCACCCATACCCCTGTTTAATGCAAATGAGTTTTGCAACTTCATCTGTTTGCATTCATAGGAATCAGAGTTTTAACCTAGGGCTTAGGACTCAGATTGTTTGCCTTGCTGATATTTTGCCATTTAAGCCACACCTCCAATCATAATTTTTGCTGGTTATTTTGGAGATGGAGTCTCTATGGACTGTTCTGCTTAGACTGGCTTTAAACCCTGGTCTTAGGAATTTCAGCTAGAATTAAAGATGTGAGCCACTAGTGTTCAAGTTCTGAAGTGACTTTTACATAGAAGCTAGACTTTATACATTTTGGTTATCTTGAGTAATTTCTATCATTTTTCTGGTTTAATATAATTGGCAAGTCGTGTTTTTTATGAAAATGTAACTCTACGATTCTATGTCCTTTTGTACAAAAGGTCTCAGATGGCTCAACATGCCTCCATTCTGTTTCCTCACCTCCAATTTTCTTGTAAATCCACTCAGACAGAACATCCCCAGAGAAAGCATTTCTGCTGGCAGATACAGTGGCCACTTTCCTAGTCTTATTTGTCAACGTTAAGCAACTTTTACCAGTTTTTTTCTTTTGAGGAGTAAATTCAGAAGCCTCCACATATTAGGTAAGTTCTTTACCACTGTGCTATCTTTCTAGGGGCACTGTTGAGACTAGGTCTCCCAAGCTGGCTTCAGTCCCCCATCTTCCGACTTCCCACCACATCCAGACCCATTTGCTCCCTTTCCATTTCTTGTACACATGTCAGGCACCAGTCAAGTGTGACTTTTTTTTCCTCATGCTTTGTGAGTTTTTCATTCCCATTTCCTTTTACTAAATCCTTATATTTTCTCTGACTTCTGTCAGAACTCTATCCTTGAACTTGTGTTTCAAACTCACTCCCAAGATGAGCCAGCCTGTCCTCATTTCTTGCAAGTCTTCCTCTGACTTAGGTGGTTCCATTCCCAAACAAGTGCCTTCTCTTCACCTGCATTCATCTCTCCTTGATAATCTGGTGGCTATCACAGTTTTAATATGGCCACAAAAAAGAATACCCGAAGCCCCTTCTGACTATAGTACCACATTTGTGTTAATACCATCAACTATATCCGCAGTTGCTCTTTTCCTACTTCCCCTCCCTACTCAACCTTCATTTACCATCATAATTTCTTCTGCAAATTCCATCTGCAAGACTTTCCCATGTTCTACTGTTCCACATTTCCTCCATTCCCATCACAATCATTCATCATCAGACTAAATGTAATGTTTATGTTTTGGTCCCATTTTTTCCATTGTTTCTCTGTCATCTTTATCACCACTGGAAGCATAGTGTATGAGATGGACATGTGACCAGGCTCCTTACTAGTTTATTCATTCCCAGTGAATCTAGGATAAGAGGAACCACATTTAGTTTCCCTACTGTGCTTAAGTCTGTATAACATCCACCATCTTGACATGATTGACCTCTCCTGTCATCCCTCTCTTTTCTCACTGCGTTCCAGACACATGGAAGTTTTTGTAGAAACCCATTCATGACTTGCAGCTTTTTCATGTGCAATTCCTTAGTACGCAAGACAATTGCAAGTGTTTTATTGAAGTTGTTAGAAAAATAAAGCACTTAAAAATATACTTCCTCAGAAGCTTCTAAGAGGAGGAATTTAGCAATCCAAAAGATTATTAAGACAGAAAAAGTTGAGTGAAGTAATCCTAAACACAAGTCTAATGAAGTAAGTACACAAATTGTGACTGCAGATTGGCGGCAGGGATCAAGTGCTAGAAAACCTGCCTAGCAAGTATGAGGCCTTGAGTTCAATTCCTACTAATGAGATGGTGATGGCAAAGACAAAGATGAAGAATAAGAGGAGGAAGATGAGGAGGTGTAGGTGAGGAGGAGAAGGGAGAAGAGGAAGGGGCAGAGGAGGAAGAGGTAGAGGAAGAAGGAGAAGGAGAAGGAGAAGGAAAAGAAGAAGAAGAAGAAGAGGAAGAGGAAGAGGAAGAAGAAGAAGAGAGATGTTACTGTGCTTTGGCCTTTTCCTGGGTACCAGGGGCTTGAACTGATGGCTTTAGCTACTCAGGATGCTGAGACCTAGAAGATGATAGTTTGGAAACCAGCTCAGACAGAACAATCTGTAAGACTCCATCTCCAAAATAAGTAGCGAAATGTGGGACTGGAGACATATGTGGCTCAAGTGTTAGAGCTCTGATTTCAGGCCCTAGCATTTCTCGCTCCTAACAAAAACAAAAAGCTTTATAATTGAGAGATCTGGGTTACCTGAGAATTCTGAAAAGCAACCAGTAGTAATTCTGTAAAGAATTATTAAAATTATCTCTAACTTAATTAACCTATTTAAATGATATCTTATAGCTAGAGTTTGGGATTCGATTTTAATGCAATATTGGTGTATGAAATAAAGTACATTTGATGTAAAAACAAAGAGTACAAAGTTTCAGAGAGATATTCTAGAAAGTCAATATATAGTATATTCTTCACCTATTAATGATATATTTCACACATTGAAATTTGCTGAGAATAAGCTCTGAAGTAATACCAATACACACACACACACACACACACACACACACACACACACACACACACACACACGCGCGTAGCTGAATGCAGTGATGGTTAACTTTAACTTGATTGTGATGATTATCTCTATAATCCCTGCTCCTCATGGGACAGAAATCAGAAGATACCTGCTGATTGGTATCTGTAATCCAAACTCTGAAGGAGACCAAGCAAATGACAGTATCACAAAAAATCTTACGTAGCTGGGAGCTGGTGGCTCACACCTGTAATCCCAGCTACTCAGGAGGCTGAGATCTGAGGATCATGGTTCAAAGCCAGACTGAGCACCAAAGTCCGTGAGACTCTTATCTCCAATTAACCACTAGAAAACCAAGGTTGGCTCAGAGTGATAGAGTGTTAGTCTTGAGCTGAGGAGCTCAGGGACAGTGTCCAGGCCCCAAACCAACAAGAAAAAAATTACCTAAAGCAAAAAAAGTTGACAGTGTGAATTAAGTAATAGAGACCATGCTGACAAACATGAGGTCCTGAGTAAGTAAACCAATCAATCAATGCTGTGAAAGTCTAATATTCCTTGGGTTGGGAGAAACTTATCACAAGGATTCTCTTATACCATATGTGTTACATATTGTTAATAAACTGTGTTTTCCTCCTTTTTTTTTTTTTTTTTTTTTTGCCCAGTCCTGGGCTTGAGGTCAGGGCCTGAGCACTGTCCTTGGACTTTCTCAAGGCTAGAGATCTACCACTTGAGCCTCAGCACCACTTCTGACTTTTTTCTATGTATGTGGTACTGAGGAATCGAACCCGGGTCTTCATGCATGCTAGGCCAAACTCCCGGCCCCTGTGTTTTCCTCCTTATTAATTTGTTTTGTCACTTTGTCATCATCAACAAATACAAATATTCAGGAAAATTCTTTTTTCAATGTCTGTGATTTTTGGAATAAGCACACCTAACACTCTCCCCCCCTTGCCCCAACCACAACTCTCTTTCTCTGAATGAATGCAGGTTATATGAAACCTGCATAACCTGGCAGGTTATATTAAAATTATATTTGACCGTTCTGAAAAAAGAATCAGAGAATTGAGAGGAAAGATTGGAATTTAAGTTGTACTGCATTGCTGACCATTCCCTTATTTTGATTTTTTTTTTCCCCTCCAGTCTTCTAATTACTTGGCTTAGATGCGGGAGCAAGTATAGGAAAATGGACAAAACAGAATCACTAAAGCTGGATTTCTGACTGGAAGACTAAATGGAGAAGTCCCAGGAGAACAGCAATGGGTTAAGTGTTAACTTATCAGAGTTTGTGAAAAATTGATTAGGAACTCAACTCTTACCCATAGAGAAACAAAAATTCTCAGCAAATAAATGAATAAAAGGCATAAGGAAAAATAGAATTTTAAAATTGAAGAATATAATAACAAAAATAAACTTGCTGAATGAGTATTAGAGATGGAAGAGTCAGAGATTTGAAAGGTAGTAAACAAGAAATATTCGATGTGGATGGCAGAGAGATAAAAGCCGGAAAGAAAGCAATGGAGACAGGGTTGATAACTGAAAGTTGGTTTTTGTCATTGAGTCCCCAAAACAAATGATAGAAAGAATAATATTAGAGGAGAAACATGGAGTGAGAAAGAATAGGGCTAGGAAGTGGGAAGAGTGGAAGAGGAGAGAACTGAACACCCAAATGTGGTGATACATGCCTTATAATCTCAGCAAGCCAAGTTCCAGACCAACTTGGACTAATAGAAAAAGGCTATATATGACTTCTTTAGTATGCACAAAACCCTGGGTTCAATCCAGAGATAAAGAGAGAGAAGTAAAGGAGGGTATATCAACGAGAAAAGACACATTTTGTAGAGTTGCAAATGATTTCTACTCAATTCCCCTCCCCCAAAATCTCAGAATCTATGTGAACAAAATTAATAAATCTTATCAAACAAAATTGAAAATTGCCATTTAGAAGTAGGAAATTCTATTTACACAGTATATATACTATATAGAACTATTTTTTTAAATTAAGAATCATGGGGTGGGGAGAGGTGAAAATGTCAATAACTGTAGATAATTGTATAAAGAAAATAAAATAATTCAAATGGATTTTAAGCAGCAAATTATTTTATAAGAAAAATTTAAATTTAATAAATTTTACCTCAAGATTGTAATGATTTAAAATCTTGAAAAACCCAGAAGTTCAAAAAATATATTCTCATATATTGTCAATAGAAAGTATGGCCTGAATGTATCCTCAAAAGTTCATTTTGGAGGTGGGGCCAGTCAGATATTAGATTTTAGATGAAGACATGAGGATGGAAGGTGAGGCCAGGAATTGTGGTTTACACCTGTAATTATAGTCAGGAGGTGGAGACTGGCAGGACAATGGTTCAATCTGAGTAAAAAGTTCACCCAACAAGCCAGGCATAATCCACACACCTGAAATCCCTGTTCTGCATAGGAGGCATAGGTAGAAGGAACTTGGTCAGTAACTAGCTTGTGCAAAACATGCAGTGGTGGGGGAGTATGGGGGTGGGGGGAGCCCAAGCGTTATCAAGTGGTACAGAATATATCTGGTAAGCTCAAGGTCCTAAGTTCACATTCTAATATCACCAAAAGAAGAGAAGAAAACAGCACCAGTTTTCATTCTTATTCTCTTTTTCCCTCTCTTGATTTCCCTCCCCTCTCTCCTCCTTTCTCCCCATTCTTTCTCCTTTTTCTCTGTGTCATCGAATGTAGGAACTAGAATAAGTCAGAAAAATAGCACTTACCAAAACTAAATCCTTCAGACTTTGGCCTTGCAAGTTTCCAGCCTTCACATTTGCAAAACAAATAAGTCAGTGGTATTATCGTTTTAACACCCCAAGATGACTAATGCAAGGAGCATACAGATTACCGCAGACTCTAAAAAAGAGCAATTTGGCAATATCTGTTAATGGTTGAAACTCCATTGGACTTTAACCAGTAATTCATTGTGCCAAGTTTTACTTGAAACTATACTTATTTACACAAATGTGAGCTGAAGTATGTATAAGGACTGTCACTGAATAGATTATAATACTATCAAATGATTATATAGCATTTAGTATGCACCAAGCTCTTTTTGAATGTTATTAACTCATTGGATCCTCCAACAAACATAAGGGAAGTACCTTCTGCTTTAGAAAGTTTTATTTTTTTGAATTTGTGTAGTTGTTGTTGTTGTGGATTTCCTGAGGAAAGCAGAACTGGGGCTTGAACTTAAGGCCTTATTCTTGATAGGCAGGGGCTTGATCACTTGAGCCAGGTTTGCAACCCTCATGAAAATCTCACAGGGACTTTTCTGCCTGGGCTGACTTTGAATTGTGATCCTCTGACCTTAGCCTCCTGAGTAGCTATAATTATAGGCGTGCTCCACCGACGTGTGGCTGTTTGTATAATTTAAAGGTAGATATCTTGCTAAAACGTGTCTGTATTTTTCAGTTTGAATCTAAAACTTGAAAAGAATTCATGTTCCTCACAAAATCTACTCTCTAGTATAATTTGCCAGTAATGGTATCATGAAACTGAACTGTATTAATTACAATTTGTTACATTTTATTAGCATATATTTGTATAAAGTAATTCAATTGTGTTATTTCTATACATACATACAATATATCGTGATCAAATGTATCCCCTTGAATTCTCCCCTTGTTCTTCTGCCTTCTTAAAGCAATTTCAGCAATGAGAGTATGACTCAGCACCTGCCTTGAAAACACAAATACTGAATTATATTCCAGCGCACACACACACACACACACACACACACACACAATCAGCAAGTTTCATTGCTCTATTTTATGCATGTATATAAAGTTCTTTGACCATGTTTATGCCCATCTTAATTACTCTTGGTCTGAAAGGCAACAAATTGAATTATTTTTGAATACCAAGAAAACATATCCTGGTATAAACCTAGGAAAATATTGACACTGAATGTGTACAAAGATTAAGGGTGGAATTCTATGTTTGTGGGAATAGCAAGTTTCTGGCACAAGCAAACTGGATAGACAGGTTTCCTCATCATCATTGTCTCTCCATTACAATCCTTCCACACTTATTCAACTGGTTTCTTACACCAGTTTTCCAGTGCCAAGAGTGTGTGTGCTTAGTAATCCTTGTTTAATGAGTGGATAGGTTTTAAGAGTTCAAGTATACCAGTATCCCAAGAATAAACTACATATTTTCACAATATATTTGTCCTTAATAAAATGCTTGATTTCCTTTAATCCTGTCTACTCAGCATAAATCATGGTAAATGCTGATTTAATTTTATGTTATTCTTTTTAGGAATTATGTATCTATTTTAGTAATTGAAATTAGCCTCAACTTATCGTCTTGTGAAGTCTTAATCTGGATTTGCTATCATGGTAATGGTAGCTCATAGAATCTCATAGACGTTCCATCAATTCATCCCTCTGCCATCCTTTCAATATGGTAGCCACTTGTCCTTTTACTGTTGATCTGCTGTTTGGGCTTTTCTGAAACAAATCATATCCTTAAAATCATATAATATGTACTCTTTTCAGACGGACTTATTTCATCCAGAAATGTATATTCCAAGTTCCTTTGTGTCTTTTCTATTTTGATGCCTCATTTATTTGTTTTTTTCAAAATAACGGTGTCAGTATGTAACCCTGATGGGTTGATCTTGCTATTCTACTCCCCTCAGCCTCCTGATGCTGGGATTATAGGTATGCACCATTACGCCCGGCCTCGCTTTTATAAAACCTCAATACATAATACTCCATTTGTATGGGTCTGGTAGAGTTTATTTACTTCTTCATTCACCTTGAGCATCTTATGGCTTCCAAGTTTTAGAAATCATGAATCAAGTTTCTATAAATATTCATGTGCAGGGTTTTACATATAAATTTGTGTTCAAGGCACACAATTGCTGAATTATATTGTAAAAAGTGTTTTTATTAGAAAGTATCAAAACATTTTCCAGTATGGCTGTCTCCCTCAGCAATGAATGAGTTCTTGTACTCACAAATTCATCAGCATGTGGTATTGTGTTTTGAATTAAGCCATTCAAATGTGCTATCTGAATGTACTTTTTACATTTTCATGTTGGAGCTGAACTCCAGGTCTCATACTCTGGTTTGGACCTTTAATTGTGCTTTTGCATTCCTTTAAATTTGCTCAAGACTGGTACTCTACATCTTGAGTCACTCCTCCATTTCCAGTTTTTTTTTTTCTGGTTAGAGATTGAGTCTCACAGATCTCTCTGCCTTGGTTAGCTTTGAACCATAATACTTATATCTGAGCCTCCTGAGTAGCTAGGATTACAAGGGTGAGCCAATAGCACCTGACTTCATTATATTTTTAATTTGCAATTCTATGACAATGTATAATGTTGATAACATTTGTGTTTATGTGCTTATTCATAGGCTAGTTTGTTCATATTCTTCATATGAACAATATCTAATGTGGTATTTTTATTTTTCTATGGTGGTGAGGGGAGAAATCACTCATATGGCAAATCCTATAAGTCTTTTTGAGGGAACAAATTGCCAGAGTGACCTAATATATTGTTATATTTTACCTTTTTGCCAGTTCTAGGGCTTGAACTCAGGGCCTGAGTGCTCTCCTTAGGTTTTCTCAAGGCCAGAGCTCTACCACTTGAGACACAGTACAGCTTTTTACTTTTTCTATATGGTACCGAGGAACTGAACCCAGGTCTTCATGCATGCTACGCAAGCACTTTACCAGTAGGCCAAGCTCCTGGCCCCATAAATTGTTATATTTTAATAAAGACAGAAATTTATATTTTAGTCCCTGGACCAAGTTATTTAGGTGTCATAGAATGGTCACATATTACTAGTTAATACTGGTCAATTTGGTTGGACACTGTACAATCCTAGATACTGTGTAGAAAAATCTTGAGAACAAATTAAAATTTGGCCTAGTTTAGATAAGTTTTAGAATTTCAGAAGGATTGTGAAATAATAGAAGAAATATGAATTCTTAGCAAAGGAAGGGTTGAGCTTACATCATAGAAGGGAATCAGGGTATTTTGTTGTTTCACCAATCTTACAGGCTCAACCATACCCTCTGGTTTGGGTTTAAATGTCTTTACCTCATAATATTAAATGAGCAAAAGTCCATCCTTAATTTTATACTTCTTTGTTACTTATCCCTGTTGTACACCCGGATGAAAAAAATAAGGCAGACCAAACATGCTTAATTGACAATAGTGCTAGGAGTGGAGTTTTCATTATGCTGAGAAAGTTGCCCCTTGGATTTTTCCTGAAGTTGCACTTATAAACAATATTAACCATTAAAACAGAGTAAATAAGGGGCTGAGATTTTGGCCTAATGGTAGAGTGCTTGCCCAGCATGCAGGAAGACCTGGGTTCGATTCCTCTGTATCACATACATATCAAAGCCAGAAGTGGTGCTGTGGCTCAAGTGGTAGAGGAAAAAGCCCAAGGATAGTGCTGAGGCCCTGAGTTCCAGCCTCAAGACTGAAAAAAAAATAGATAAAACAAAGTTATTGAAGTTACTTTTTCTTTGAATTAACATTGACAACAGAATGAAAAGCTACTAGGAACAAGTCTTCAGAGTAGGATCTGAGACACACAGGCATCTACCTGCCCCCAACAACCATACAATTGTGCATTTCTAATGTTACTTTTGTTTTCTCAATTTACTCAAAGAGCACAGGACTCAACCACTGGAAGTTTTGTATTGATTTTGTAATGTTTTCAAATTTTCCAGATCCTTAGAGCCATTCTCGTCAATCTCTAACTCTGAAAATCTTCAGAGTTTTTACCGGGTCAGCTTGGGTAGCATTCTAGGCCTTGAACCAGTGTTTGTGAGTGCTGTCCTTTCCCTAAATAAACCAACCCAACCTTGTGCTGAGAGACTGCTCTTACATGCAATTCTTACCACCCCAAACAGCAAGTCCCTGCATTTAGTAGCATGTTTTTCTTAATTTGGTTTTGTCATAGTTCTAAAAATAGTGATAGTTTTCATTTTTGCAGTAGGACACACAGGGAAACAATAAAACACACCAGATGATTTAGAATAATCATCTCAGCATCTTTTCATGATGGTAAATTATTTTAAAAAAACTTTGCTTTAGCTATGATGCAAGTGTATTATTGGTCACACAATAAATTGTAATTCTTAATTTGTGCTGTAGTTTTAACAAAATTGGAAGGCTCTCCAGCCTGGTGCACAGAGTTCATTCATATTTGAATTTGGTGGGTTCCCTGCTGGTACTTGCTATTGTTTACAGCTAGGTATTTTGCTTCTTTTTGTCTTTTCGCATAAGAGGCTACATTAAAGCAGGATTGCTCCCTTAATCTCTCTGGCCCTCATTCACTCACTATAGAGAGTAATCAGATATAATTTTATCCCATTTGGAGCTTTATCATCAAGCCTTGATTGTTGCCAATTTCATTTGACTTTAATCCCTCCTTTTCCACAGCCTGATTACAGTGGGACATTGCATTTCTTTTTCAGTGTACTATGACTGGCTGAATTTATAGATGGAAAATGGGTAACATCCACAAAAGACAAAAATTTTGCTTTTTACTCACTAAAATTTCTTCTCATACAGTCCAATTTGTATAAATGGAAGACATCAGATTAATGCTAGTCTTTTGATGTTGCTGTAGTTATTGCATTAAATAAAAGTGATTTGGCAACATACTGTGCTTGAAAACTCATCACAACCCTCTCTAAAAGTATGGTTAGCTGTAAAGAGAACTGTTGATTACCAATACAATCATTTCTTGATTGGCTATAGGGAATTACCTGAATGTATTACTTATACCTGGTGTTATTATTCTTCAGTGCTAGAGAATATTAATGTTGTTTTTAAAGATTGGTTAATATTATAAAATATTAAATAACAGGAAAAATTATCTAACAATAATGACTAGTATTTTACTAAGAAACAAAATTATTCAACTAAACGTGTTAGTAAACGACAAACATCCACTCAGTTTAATATTTAGTTTTCCTTTGATTTTATAAGTTTGCATTTTATTCAATATTCAAGAAATCTTATGTATCCTAGTTTGATATTGGTAACTGTCCAGTGAGCTGCCAGGGTCAGTGTGACACTATCCCTAATCTTTTGTGCTTAAGATGGAGTTCTACTAATTGAGCCACATCTCCACTTCTGGCTTTTTTTTGGTAATTAGAAATAATCTCACAGACTTTTCTGTCCAGGCTATTTTTGAACTGTGATCCTCAGATCTCAGCCTCCTGAGTAGCTAGGATTCTGAATGCAAGCTAGGACTGTGAATTGACACCTGGCTGGTTCATTTTTAATTTAAGATTTGTGGTATTAAATTTTTTTTTTGCCAGTCTTGGGCTTGGGCTCAGGGCCTGAGCACTGTCCTTGGACTTTCTCAAGGCTAGAGTTCTACCACTTGAGACTCAGCACCACTTCCAGCTTTTTCTATGTATGTGGTACCAAGAAATCGAACCCGGGTCTTCGTGCATGTTAGGCAAGCACTCTACCACTAGGGCAAACTCCCGGCCCCTATGTGATATTTAAATTTGGAATCCCAGGTCGCCTTGCAGAACTAGAATCACTTGAGCCACATCCCCAGTCCGTTATGCTTTAGTTTTTTTTTTTTCTTTTCTATATATTGTTGTTAGTGTAAAGGTGATATACAGAGGGGTTACAGTGACATAAGTCAGGTAGCAAGTGTATTTCTTTTTGAATAGTGTCACCTTTTCCCAGGTTTTTCATTTGTTTTTAAGGCAGGGATCTTTTGTTTTGAAGGGGACTAAGATCCTCCTTTGCTAAGACTTTAACATAGCCCCGTTAAAATTTCTGGATATATAATCATCCTAGAATTCTTGGGAGAGCCTTGCTAGAAGATATGAGAAAGCTTGCAGCTTAGAGGTCAAGATTTGCTTGTTAATATCCTATAGGCACGCTCTCCCAAAATAAGAGTTTCCAAATTTAACTTTGTTTTCAATCTTAATTCAGTATTACTCTACCTTCCTTAAAATATCCAAAAGGCCCCCTAACAGGACTACCCATTATTTCTTAAGTTTTCATTCTTTCTCTTAGGAAATATCTACAGAGATAGATAGATAGATAGATAGATAGATAGATAGATAGATAGATAGATAGATAGATAGATAGATGGATGTTCTCACAGTCCTCTGGTGAGATGGAAGTGGCAGCCAATTAAGTTTATTGTCCATGAAACAGAAATTATTCTCCGTAATACTTTTGTGAATCACCTAAGTGCTCCAAAGAGCCTTTGGCATTCAGCTTTGGGGGTTTTGTTTTGTCCCCCACCTTCCAAGTTCAATGGCACTCACTGGGGGCGGCTTAACTGTACATGCCAATGACTTAGGCCTTCTTGTCACGGGCTGCGTTGCCATCAGCTCCCGCTTCTCCATAGCCAGGTTAGGTACACCTCCCAAGGCGCCAACCCCCCAACCCTCTGCGCCTAGTGGCCCTTTCAGAACTGGCAGGCCTCCAGGCTCTCTGGAGATGAACTTGCTATTTGAGTTTAGCGCGTGCCTTTGCTGTTGCTGTCCCAACGGCAAAACCGGCAAAACAGTTATAACGGACAAAAAGTATCCGTTACGACTGTTGGGGTTTAACGGATTTCTGCCAAGCCATCTATCCAATCAGGGGACGTCATCCGTATCACCTCATTTACATACTCGCCACTGTCCAGTCACAAGGTAGATGCCAAAGACGTCATGTGCGTGCCCCGCCTATAAATACAGCGCTCTCCTCTTGTTGGACAGCAGTTTGTTACCTTCACCTTGGAGCCTCGCTGTGACAATGCCAGGCCTTCTGGCCAAGAATGCTTCTAAGAAGGGCTCCAAGAAAGCAGTCAAAATTCGGAAGGAGGACGATGAAAGTGCAAGAGATGCTGCCAAGACATCTATTTCCATCTACAAGTTATTGAAACAAATACATCCACAAGCTGGCATCACTACCGAGGCCATGAGCATCATGAATGCTTTCGTGAATGACACTTTCGATCGCGTCGCCAATGAGGCTTTTCGCCTGGCGCACTGCAACAGACGCGCCAGCATCACCTCTAAGGAGATCCAGACGGCCGTGCGCCTGCTCCTGCCGGAGGAGCTAGCGGAGAAAGCTGTGTCAGAATGCCAGAGGCCTCTGGCCAAACACAAGCGCTCCAAGTAAGACTGTTCAGCCGCTAGGACCCTCAAAGGCTCTTCTAAGAGCCACCCACACTTGCTTTAAAGGGCTGTAAGCTGTTCACCGAGGTGGCTGGTTTTGTAACTGAATCTCTCATTTCTTGAAGTAATAAACTGATTAACTTGCTCTATTCGACTGCCTCATAATTTCTGTCACTAAAACTCGTTAATTCTAAACTTGATCTGGTTTTCTTTACATAGGCTATGGTGTGTAAAACAAGTCAAGTTTTCTATGACTCAAGCCCAAGGCCAGGGTCTCTGATGAAGCCCTCTGTACATTTCACTGGGGTCTTTATACCACTGCGTGGAGGACAGACACATTGGAACATGATCTTGCTATTTCAGGTAATTTGTATTGGAACCTGCCGGGGCCAACCGGCAGCAAACCAGGGTTCGCAGATTGGGGTTCCTGAAATAGGGGGCAAGGACTAGGAAGAAATAGAAGAGAGACAGACACACCGGGTCCGGGATGTCCGCAGTCCAGGTAAAGACTGCCGCGTTTATTTTTCACTCCAGCTTCTTACCCCTTTGAGACCCAGGGAACTTCCAGGTGTTACATTCATATGGTAAATCTCAGGTCATTTAAACAGAATAAGGCCAGAAAACAATAAGACAATAAAGCCATTGTCTGATGCAAATCAAGGTACAGTTTGATTCCACTCTGGCTCCCAACATATCCCCCGTTTTTATTTTAAAAGAAACACAAGTGCAATTTTTACTCTTTTCTATACCTCTAATTTATCCTGTCACATTTTCCAAAAATGACTTTGGTCCCTTCGTCTAACGGGGATTGATGGGCGGAGATTCAGCTTCTGTGACTTCTTCAAGCTGACTCAGGGGCGTTGTCTCTGTGCTTGACCAGGGACCTTAAGAAGCCTAGCCTGTTTTATCAAGGGGTTGCAAGGATTAGATATTAGGAATAATAATTTACTCCAAACTAGAGATCATATTTAACATTTAACAACTGCACAAACCATCTTTGGCTACAATAGTGTAGCTTACATAGCACCCATTTGCAAAGCCTTTTTCTTGATTGTCTGGGGAACTAAATTTCTGCAACCTTAACAATGCTTCAGTTGTCAGATCTAAACAGAATAGAGACACAAGCCTCAGATCCACAAACTGTTCCTGAATTTGTGGCTGGTGTAAAAAAATAAATAAAAATTTCACTCAATTAGGACTTTAAACTACCCACTATCACAGAAGATTGACAAGTTCCTGCCCAGTTATGAAAGGCACGGGCATTAGTAAGGCATGCTTACAAACTATTCTATGACCTCCCGGCTCTGATTAATTTGATTGGCCAAGCACAAGTAACTAAGATCTGACACCATCTCTGCCATCCAAGCAGAGGCTTTCGTGTCCCAGTAGTGTCTCTCCACACAGGGATAAACATGCCATTGGCATTTCACTTTGTTGGTTGCTGTACTTGAACTCGTGGCCTGGGCACTGTGTCTCAGCTCTCCAGCTCAAGGCTAGCACCCTACCACTATGAGTCCCGAGCTTGGTGCTTGAGTGCTTCCCCCCAGCTTTTCAGCTCAGAGCTAGCACTCTGCCACTTCAAGCTCCAAAGCAACTCTGTCCCAGCATTCTGCTGGCAGATTAGACACCACAGTCTCACAGGGACTTTGCTTTGCCTGGGCAGGCTCAAAGCTGCGGCTTTCAGATCAATGAGTCCTACAAAAGGCCACGTTACTCCAATTAAAGCAACAAGGTGGTCAACACAGAAATAGTCTCTAAGCATGAGCCTACCTAGAACTTGATGAGGGCCAAACTTACATCTGAATGAGGATCCGCTGTCCTTCTCCAGATAATTTAAACTGTCGGCGCAAGGCTCGACTGTTTTGATGGTGGATGGCATGTGACTGTTTAGCAAGTTCAACCTGAGTTAAGTAAACTCTGGTGGCGGAGTCAGTAACCGCATTGCCCTCACTTAAAGGGCCAGGAAGATTAGTGTGAGCTCGAACAAAGCCAAAAAAACAGGGGTGGTTGCGAGAACAAAGCAAAGTTTGTACTTGGTGAAATTGGGTCTGGATATTGGAGTTAGTAGTTCCAATAAAGGGAACAGTTTCTATGACTTGAAGAGCACGAATTACATATTGACTGTCTGAGTATAAGTTAAAGGGCTCGTCTTGTAACAGGACGAGTGCTTGTAAAACAGCCTCTAATTCCACCTCTTGGGCGGAGGAAAAACCCGTAACACAAGATTGAGTTTTCCCATTAATGGTCAAAGCAGCCGTTCCATTAGAGGATCCATCTGTAAATACCAAAGCGACAGAAGATAAAGGCGAGGCCTGTACTATGGAAGGAAATAGAAACGTATGACACGCAGCAAATTGGAGAAGTTTGTTAGATGGGTAGTGATGCAAAATTTTTCCCGTATAATTGGCCCAAGCAATGGCCCAAGAATCGCAATGGGCGAATAGCCAATCTTGTTGTTGTAGATTATATGGGACACAGATAAAATGAGGTTCCTGACCTAAATATTTACGGGAATCCACTCGGCACATATGTATCAGATTAGCTACCAATTCGTAGTAGGGGGTCAGCACTTTGCCGGGTGTTGATGGTAGATAAAGCCATAAAAGTGGGCCATCCTGCCACAATACAGCAGTTGGGGAGTGAGAAGTAGCTAAAATGTAAACTCCCCATGGTTTAGAATAGTCACAATAGGTCACTTGTTGCTGGGAAATTGCCTTTTCTACAATTTGGATGGCCCTCCTGGCGTCAGGATTTAATTCGCGTAAGGATGTAGGGTTGGTATCTCCTTTTAAGAGATCAAAGAGGGGTTTTAACTCTCCTGTGGAGAGCTTTAGATAAGGCCGAAGCCAATTTATATCTCCTAAGAATTGCTGAAAATCATGAAGAGTTCTTAAGTGTGAAGTTTTTAATTGTATTTTTTGGCTTTTAAAATAGTGTGGGCCTAATATATGGCCTAGATATGTAAAAGGGGGGTGTTCCTGAACCTTTTCAGCTGCTATTATAAGGCCAAAGAGGCTCAGATCTTGCTTTAGTTGTCCAAAGGCTTGTCGTACGACGATAGGGTCAGAACAAGCCAACAAGATGTCATCCATATAATGAACAATATAAACAGAAGAAAATTTTTCACGAGTGGAAGAAATGGCTCTAGCTACAAAACTTTGACATAAAGTTGGGCTATTTGCCATGCTCTGTGGAAGCACAAGCCAGTGATATCACTTCATGGGTTCTTTAAAATTAACAGAGGGGGGACGCTGAAGGCAAAGCGCTTACAGTCTTGAGGCGCCAGGGGTATAGTATAGAAACAATCCTTCAAATCTATAATAATCTTATAAGTATCCTTTGGGATTGCCATGGGTGAAGGCAAGCCAGGCTGTAGGGCCCCCATCAGTTCCATAGTCGCGTTCACTTTTCTCAAATCCTGTAACAGCCTCCATTTACCTGACTTTTTCTTTATAACAAAAATTGGAGAATTCCATGGAGAGTTAGAAGGGGCCACATGTCCCAAGTCCAGCTGTTCCTGTACCAGCTGCTGTACTGCAATGATCTTTTCTAGTGAAAGAGGCCACTGTTCGACCCATACCAGTTGTTCAGAGAGCCAATTTATGGGATCAGCATGAGGGGCAGGACAAACAAAAGCTCCCGTTAAGGAATACCCTAATCCTTGTCTCGTAGGGTGAGACTGGGGTTGGAGTGGCTCTAGCTCCCCCTGTGCTGCTCGGCCTAGTTCCCTAAAGGGGAGGAGGCCTTGATCCAGTAACTGCTTAGTGACCGCAGCACTAGGACTAAACATATACACTCCCATTTTTTCCATGATATCACGACCCCATAAATTAATTGGCAGATGATCCAGGACAAATGGCTGAAAATGACCGGAGTGCCCTTCCTTATCGCTCTAAACAAGGATCGCACTGCTCTACTGTGGGTCAGTTGCTTGCCCAACCCCCTGTAGGGAAGTCATAGAGGTTGTCAGGGGCCATTGGGCTGGCCAATGTTTTTTAGATATCACAGACACATCTGCTCCAGTGTCTAATATTCCTTTAAAGGGCTTTTCTTGTATAAATATAGTCATCTCAGGCCTCTCTTGTTTTATGCTTTGTACCCAATAGATATCAGAAGATCTAAATCCTCTCTGTCCACATGGGGAATTAGCAGTCTCCCCGGGAGGTAAAGGCTCAAGTATTAGTTGTGCTAATTTTTGACCGGCTGGGATCGATACCACGTGTTTCGGGGCAGAGGCCATAACTTTGATTTCTCCAGTAAAATCCTGGTCAATTTTGCCAGGTGTAATCTGTATCCCTTTAAGGGCTGAACTACTTCACCCTAACAGCAATCCAGCCACTCCCGGGGGAAGGGGGCCGAAGACCCCAGTGGGGAGAGCTTGTGTCCCCATCTCTGGGGTCAATACTGAGCAGGTGGAGGAACAGAGGTCCAATCCTGCACTGCCTGGGGTGGCACAGAGGAGGCTGGAGACTGATCTTGGGGGGTTGTTAGAAGATGCACTTGTGGCCGAGAAGAGGGAGGGACTGCCCCATGGTTTTGCGGGGCCAGGGGCTGGCTTCTTCTCCAGTTTCCCGAAAACGGGTGGCCATTGCGATTTGTTGCTGACTTGCAATCTTTAGCCCAGTGCTTCCCTTTACCACAGCGTGGACATGTGCCAGGTGATTTTTCTCTCTTTAACCTGGCCTGGGGTGGGCATTGCGTCATCCAATGTCCTATTTGTCCACAAGAAAAGCAACGCCCTGGGGCTCTAGCATCCCGAGAATGCCGCTGATCTCTATATTTTAGAAATTCAGTAACAGTCTTTCCTTGAGGAGCGGCGGCTAAAGTAAGGCCTTGTACATGGGAGGGTCCAATATCAGCACACAGTGAAATAAAGTCCGTGATTCCTCCCTTATTCCTATGGGGTCTGATAGCCGTCTGACAGGCGGCATTGGCATTTTCATAGGCTATGTGTCTAACTATAATCTTCCTTGTATTCTCATCTTGTACTAGGCGGTCTGCAGTCTCCATTAATCGAGACAAAAATTCTAGATAAGGTTCATTTGGTCCCTGTTTAACTTCTACTAGATTTTTTGTACGATTGGAATTGCGTAACCTTTTCCAAGCCTCTCTCGCCGCAGCATTTATTTGTAAATAGGCCTCCTTTGCATAACCCAATTGATCTTCGGTGTTTTTATAGGTTCCCTCTCCTAACAACTGATCAACAGTGTAAGGCAGGTTCTTAGACCTATTTGTTTCAATTTTAGCCGACACTGTGCAGTGAACTCTGTCTCCCATAATAAGTACTCTCCTGCACTAAGGCATGCTCTGGCAAGCCACTTCCAGTCATTTGGGCATGCAATACCAGCACACGCAGCCTCCAATATTACTTGAGTAAAAGGGGCAGTTGGTCCATATTGGGAGCAGGCACTCTTTAAATCCTGTAATAGTTTAACAGGAACAGGTTGATGGTATACTTGTTCATCATGATCAACTAAACTAGGGAAGCATCGAGGCCCTGAAATATCTTCCCTCTCTCTAGCAGCCTGAGTCAGGTTTAATTGCGATGCACTGTGCCTGGTTGTAGTGCCTGTTAAAAGGGACTTGTTGCTAGGGCCTTTAGGCTTGCCTAAAGGTTGAAAAAGGGATTGAGGCCGTAAGGCTGCAGCTGGAGGCGGTGGGTGTGAGGGGTAAGGTTTAGAATCAGACACCATAGTGGCCTGAGGGTCATCTTTCTTTCCTACTTCTGGGGGCTCTCTGCTCCATCCCCATTTTCGATAGAAAATGTAGCATTTCTTCTAACTTCTTCTCCATCGTAGCCATCCGGCCCTCCATTGACTCATCATAACTTTCCTCCTTGATATTCAAACCTGAATTCTGATACTCAATATCTACTGATTGTTGTTCCCTTTTCAAGATCTCAGACTCTCTTGGGCTGCGACATATGGCTCAGCCTCAGGTTTTTCAGAAGGGTCCTTTAACTCATAAATTTCCCTTAATTCAAGATTAAGTTCAGCATTCTCATGTTGAGGATCTATGCATTCACTTACTAAATTCCATACATCAATAGCCTCTACTGGGGTCTTTTCGGGGCCATATACATTATAATATTCTTGAATTCTTTTTCCTATCTGCTGCCAGGTTTTTTGGAATTCCTCCTCTATAAACCTCGGGCATGCCTCCTCGACAAACTGTAGGAAGCTCTGAAGCACCCCTTTTTCCACCCACGTTCCGTGGGCTTCAAGTAGGCCTGTTAAGATCGGTACATATGACCTACGGCTATTAACTTGACCCATAATTTTTACTCCTGACTATACACTCTCTTAAGATCCTCTCTTAATAGTCCTACGATGTGTTACTCACCACAGGGAGGGGTCCTTCACCTTCGTCCCAGATTTTCAGGGTCCCTGTTCCGGCGCCAGTTGCCGGGGCCAACCGGCAGCAAACCAGGGTTCGCAGATTGGGGTTCCTGAAATAGGGGGCAAGGACTAGGAAGAAATAGAAGAGAGACAGACACACCCGGTCTGGGATGTCCGCAGTCCAGGTAAAGACTGCTGCGTTTATTTTTCACTCCAGCTTCTTCCCCCTTTGAGACCCAGGGAACTTCCAGGTGTTACATTCATATGGTAAATCTCAGGTCATTTAAACAGAATAAGGCCAGAAAACAATAAGACAATAAAGCCATTGTCTGATGCAAATCAAGGTACAGTTTGATTCCACTCTGGCTCCCAACAGGAACCTAGCAACTTGGCTAACAACTAAACTTTAATTCAATATTTTTATGATAGGATTATTTTCTATCCTGTACCTTACCTCATTTTTATTTGAGTATATTTTAGATATGCTTATCACTTTTTAAAAACAATGGTGGCCTTTTGCTGGGTAGGTGTCCTTACTGAGTCATTCCTTCCAGCCCTCTTCTCATTAAGGTATCTGGATAGCAGAAATACATTCTTTGTTACTGAGACATATTACAGGGCCTTGGGTACAGACTTGGGCAGGGCCCTTGAGTACAGAAGATCTTAGGAAGCATTACAGCCACATATTAATAAAGTGATCCAAAGCTTTATTTTGGTCTTTAGTCAGAAATACATAGATCATACTAATATTAAAAGTATTTTAAAGAAAATTGAAGACAGCACAAACCTTTCTTGGGTGCCTAATAAAAAGCAACTAGTCACAAATTTTCTTCATGAGTAACTGAAGTGACTTTCTGTATTTACATCTATTTTGGACAGTAAGATCTGTGATAAAAATCCTCCCTTTTCTGTTCTCTTGTATATGAACCTCTATATACACATTCAATGTGCAAGTATTAGAAAAGTAAAGACATTTCAAAAAATTTTGACCAGTTAGTGGTTTATACCTGTAATCTTAGCTATTTAAGAGGCTGATATCTGAGGACTGCAGTTTGGGAAACTTCATGAGACTTTAATATCCAATTAACCCATCAAAAAGCCAGAATTGGAGCTGTGGCAAGTGGTAGAGTGCCAAACTTTGAACAAAAGGCTCAGGACCAGCACCCCCAGACCCAGAGTTCAAGTCCCATAACTAGTGCATGCACACATTTTTGAAAAAGGTTGAAACTTCAGTTACTTGCTTAGATGAGATATACACTAAAAGGCTAGCAATGCTTACCCACCATGGTGCTATGAATAGTTAACATGACTGGGTTCCCTTGGCCCTCTTCTTTGGGTGAGTTTCCCTTGCTTTGTCTATTTTATGGTCCTAAAATTTGCCTTTTAAGGACTACTTCTCCAGAAAAACCCTTTGGGGGAATTCAGAGGAATTATGGTGGTTTGAATTTTAGCATGCAAGCTTCTAAGTAGGCTTATGTTCTCTGTTTAGGGATAAGGCAAAACCACAGTCTAGAAGTAAGACAGATATTATTCCCACTTTTAAGACAATCTCCCAAACATACTTTCTATTTTCACATAAACCCCAAACCCCCAAAACAAATAGCACTCGTAAATTTCAAGAAAAGTAATGATTGTCACTAATCCTCATTTACAGTATTTTTGCAGAAACCTATGAATTAGAGACAGCAGTAAAGTTTGAAATCTGTTCATTATTAATATTCCATAATTAAAATTCCATTTGTGTTGTTGAAATGATATTACTGAACTAAACTTCAGCAACTAAAATTTATGTATACCAAACCATGAAGTTTAATGTCTGCCTTTGTAGAGAAAGCACTCAACAAAAAGCTAGGAACTGTTTAACTGAAAAAAAATAAACCAACAAGTCAGAAAAGATAAATTATGAGAGAAAAGTGTAAAATTATGAATCAAATGTTTTGTTACATAGATTTAATGTTTTATTACATAGATTAATATGTATCTATGATATACAAACCCTTAGCCTAATTTTGATTATGTTCTAAAAACTAAGTGCCAGGATTATATATAGAGATTCCCTTCTTGAATACTTGTTTGTTAAATGTCATTTGAAATATAATGTAAAAAACAATGTTAATAAATTCTTTAATAAGAATAAATAAATAAATGCAAAAGTATAAAAACTACATTTTAAGCACATTAACCCGTAAGTAATGTACGAAATGTAAGACTGTACATAGAAAATAAAGGATATTAAAGACACAGTTGTAGAAAGTACAATGATGGTATGAGTACCAATAGAGATAAATTTGCTAATCTCTAAAGGACTTTCCATGGATAATTTTCTTGAATCTAAATTTTATAAACAAAAAATACAGAAAATTAAACAACTGTCACAATGATGACATGAAATTCAAAAGGAAGTTTACTGAATAAAGATTAAACAATACTAATGCAGTTTACACATTTTTAGATTATAAATAACTCCACTTAGCTTCTATATACAAAAAAGAAAAATATAGATTGCCTTAGTTTATAACATTGAGTTGAATGAAATAATACATTGGCCAGCCGAATGTAGCAACATAGTAAATTATGGTTAAAATTAAGATATTTGGTGTCCAAGGAAGGGTTTATAAAAGGAATTCAAGGCTCAGTATTAGGAAATCTATTAAAAGAACTCATCACATAGCTAATAAGGAAAGATGTGTGACTGAATCCAAAGATGCTGAAAAGATATTCAAAATTCAGCAGCAATTCTTGATTTTAAACTATTGATCAAATTAACAGTCTAATTCTTCCTCATAATATACATTTAATTAATCACTACTAATTCAAGACAATCTTCAACCTAACTAGGGACAAGGATGTGTATTTTTATCCCTAGTTCTCATTGTAAAGCTGTAAGCTACTGAATCATAAAAAAATTAGAAGTGATTTAAAAGGAAGCAGTAAAACTATATTTTCTTCAAATAACACTGGAAACATGTAAAACCTAACAAATCTACCAGAAAACTAAAATGAAAATGTCACTGTAGTGATTCCATAGAATATTAAAATAAAGCACAGATTTTAGATTTCATATGAAATAAAATGTTAGCAGATATTAATAGAGAGGTACCATATATATAATACCATATAAAATACCTAGAATGAAATTTATTTTAACAAAAATTTATATAATGGCTGTCATACTACATCAAGTTTGTTTGGTGTAAGGAGAGATACAGTTTCCAGTTACTTTTTGCCTAAATAAGGCCCTTGGGCAATTGGGGTACATATTGGGTGTGGTGACAGAGTTGAAAAAAGATTTGGGAGCTCTGTGATATCAGCTTCTCAAGAGTCTATGGGCACTCCTGACTAGAAATGATGCCTTTTGCAATATAATATGGACACAGATGTCTTGTCTGTCACCTCCTTGAAGGAGCTGTAGAAAAGTATGAAACATCCCTGCCAGGGCTAATTCACTTTGCACAGGAGTATAGGACATTTTAATGTGATGGATTTTTTTTCTGTACATTAAAATATTACATCAAATGACACTTTTAATGTAAAGAAAGTCTTGATTCATATGTACATTCTAAGTCTTTTATAAAAGAATTTAAAAATACATGATCAAATCAAAATTTCCAGCTAACAACTTTTCAGGGAATAAAAATTTATTCAGAAGACTGTTGAATTCTACCCATACAGTTTTATATACTTATTTACCCTAGAACAACCTAAGTGATCCAGTAATACAGGACACAAACATCATTTTTAATGGTTTTTTTTTTTTTCACAAAACATTTCTTGGAGGTTCATTCAGTGTTGAGGAGATTCAGTGAAGTTACATTTGCCAGCTGTAATATTCCAGATTATTTGAAGCACTTTTCCGCTATCTCCATTTCCAATGTAAAAATACTCTCAGCAAAACTAATATAGGGCATCCTCCAAAAATATATGACATTGAGTCAAGAAACCTGAGTTGTAGGGGGTCAGTCTTCAGCACCTCAAGAGTAGATCGACGCAGTTTCACTTTAAAATGTGATAGTAAGGAAAACAGCCTTTTCAAAAACAACTAAAAACAAAAACAAAGACTTCAGGCCACAAAACCCAAGACTTGTTTTTTTGATAGGCTTTTAAAGTGCCCTAGTGACGGGACAGTTGGGTCTCGGTTGCAGTTATCACATCATAGTCATGAGCTACAAAAACTCTTCCTCTCCCTTTGAAAAAAATCACTGGAGACCCTTCTGGACTTACCTCATAGTCTACAAGAACATAGTTAAGTCAATATCCAGTCACAGTGACGGTAAGACTAAAGAATAATGATGTAAAAGAAGTTGGAGTTGTGGCCTTAATTCATGAGTTCCAGACTTGGGGGAAAGAAGGGACCTAAAAAACAGGAAAGTCTAGAGTCCAAGCCCTCAGTACACGCACACACATAGAAAAGAACAAACACAAATCAACAGACATCAAATAAGCACGCGGCTCTTTTATCAGAAAGCTTAGGTGGCTCTTAAAAGAGCCTTTGGGTTAGAAATGAACTTGGGTTGGCAAATTTACTTGGAGCTGGTGTACTTGGTGACGGCCTTGGTGCCCTCGGACACGGCGTGCTTGGCCAGCTCTCCGGGCAGCAGCAGGCGCACGGCCGTCTGGATCTCCCGCGACGTGATGGTCGAGCGCTTGTTGTAGTGCGCCAGGCGAGACGCCTCGCCCGCGATGCGCTCGAAGATGTCGGTGACAAAAGAGTTCATGATGCTCATGGCCTTGGACGAGATGCCGGTGTCGGGATGAACCTGCTTCAGCACCTTATAGATGTAAATGGAGTAGCTTTCCTTTCGGGTTCTCTTGCGCTTCTTGCCCTCCTTCTTCTGAGTCTTAGTGACAGCCTTCTTGAAGCCCTTCTTAGAAATGGTAGCGCCCTTTGAAGATACCTCTGGCATAGTTGGTACACAGCCGTAAAACGCCTACACCTCCCGAAACCGCCAAGCAAACAGAGATCCGAAGGGCCGAAAGACTGGTATTTATAGGCTTGGTATTCAAATGACGTAGGATATCCACAACCTGATTGGATAATGGTCTTCGCGTGTATGTAAATCAAGTTATTCAACTAAACCTTTCTGATTGGCCACAGAATCATCAGCCAATCAAGTGTCCATTTGGAACCTGCTGTCAGAGTATAAATAGACCCATAGCAGCCACTAAACTACCTTTATAACTTGCTCTCTAAGAGCATCTTTTGGAGATATGTGTGTGCGGAGCAGACAGACTGGCAAATCCCGCGCTAAGGCCCTGTCCCGCTCAGTTAGAGCGGGCTTGCAGTTTCCTGTGGGCCGCCTCTACCGGCTGCTCCGCCAAGGCAACTATGTCAACCGCATAGGAGCTGGAGCCCCCGTGTATCTGGCTGCGGTACTGGAGTATCTGACAGCTGAGATCCTAGAACTAGCCGGCAATGCAGCCCGAGACAACAAGAAGACGCGCATTACTCCACGTCACTTACTGTTGGCTATCCGTAATGATGAAGAGCTCAACAAGCTGTTGCGTGGTGTGACAATCCCACAGGGTGGCGTTCTGCCTAACATCCACGCTGTGCTGTTGCCTAAGACCAGTGGTCATAAGGTTCAGAACAAATAACTTCAAGAAGCAAATTTCATATGACCTACCTGGTGTAAACGGCACAAACGGCTCTTTTCAGAGCCACCTACAGATTCAAAGAAAGCTAGCTGTGCACGAGTTATAAAAGGATGTGATTGGTCCTCAGGGAGCACTTCATTTTAACTTCATTATGCTGCTCTTGATTTTTGGTTTCTTATGAATTATTGGATGCTAAATCAATGAGGACAAAAAGTTTTGGACAGGGATACAGAGACCCACTCCCCTTCCCCCCAACTAGGGTCTGTGGAAACAGGTACTTAGTAAACTGGTGGCAGCAATTCTTAACATATTTTGAAGTGCTCCAGAGAAAAGCGCTAGTTCCTGCTATTCTAGTGTTGAAACACGGGTCATTTCTGAGGTAATGTGAAGATAATCCTATTTGATTTTTCAATCGATTAAGGGGTATATATCAATTAGATCAAAAACCTCACTTATCTCAGTCTTACAGGCTCTGTGATTTCTCTGAAGTGTCTGTACAAAAGAATTTCCATTCCAATGTAGTTGTGTCCAGATCATAAGGTTTTACATGTACTTAAGTAATCCACACGTATGAAGGAGCTTTTGTGAATAGTTAATGCCGAAAGTAATAATAGGATTGTTCCTTAAAACAAAATATAATCCTAGCTTCTCTGGAGGCTGAGATTTGACGATCCTGATTTTATTTGAAGCCCAACGGGATAGATATATTCCAGAGACTTATCTCGAATTAACAAAAAGCCAGAAGATGAAGTGTGACTCCAGTGGCAGAGTGCCAGCCTTGAGTGAAAAAGCCACACATGAGTGTGAGGCCCTGAGTTAAAGACCTAATACACACACACACACACACACACACACACACACACACACAATAAAAAAAGAAAAAAATCGCAAAGAAGCTTTATATACGAGCTCTAAGGGGAAGATATGTGAAAAGACCTATCATAGCTGCTTTTTGAAATTTAGAAACTGGGAACCATATTTTCTAAATTTTAGCCACTAAATGATAGCAAAGTGATCTGTAAAAATGAAAAATTATTAGACCAGAAGCATAAACCAAAACAAATCTCTTTATAGTGCACAGCCTTGGATTTTTTCATTAGATTAATTTTATTGGTTACAGATCTAGCACTATAAGCAAGTGTTTCAGCTCACCTTAACCAGTACCATATTAGAGTCCCTGTAGTGTAATTAAGTTAAATATACCAGCCTTTCATTTCTCACTAAATTTGTTAAAATTATTTCTGTATTACAATCAATGTAGTAACATCTATAGGCTAATAGTTATTCATTCTCCTAGAGTATTAGCTTTAGCTACTCCTAAAAATGGGATAACTGAGTCAAAGAGTATACAAGAATTTATGGTATTTTTAATGTATCATGGAATTGCTTTTCCAGAAGATTATAAACAAAACATGAATATATTGTTTCATTTTTTTCTTCATGGAAATTAGTGCTTTAACAGTAAAGATCTCAGTTAGAAAATTATTCATTTGTATTTCTATTAATCAGAATGAGGCTGAGTATATGTGTGTGTGTGTGTGTGTGTGTGTGATATTTTACCAGTTCTACCTTATTTAAAATAAACAATGAGTTCACATTGTTTATAACATTATAAAATAACACAAAATTAAGCCCTTAATCGAATATTTTTAGACTAAAAATAATTTTACAATGCAGTTAAAGACAAAATTCCTTATTAATTTGAAATGTAGTTACACAGAAGCTCCTTTAAAGTAAAAAATCTCTATCTGGTGAATATAATGTAATCCTTCTATTAATTACAATAAAAATATTTTAAAAATAAAGTAAAAAATAATCATTAAAGACATCAGAGGGAGGTCAGGAGGAATTTCCTGTGAGAATGGATCCAATTTTTAATGTTTCAGAAATGATGGTGGAAATGTACAGTTATAAACTAACTATTTACTAAGTCTAGGGAGAAAAGTAGAAATCCATGCTTAAAATACATAGTCAGTCTCCAACCTCTTTGTGTACTGGTAAAAATATAAAATCAGACAGTCTTTAAATTAATAGTAATTATAGAACTGACACTTTGTGTCAATCATTATTTCTGCCTCTTGTGAACACAGAAATGGGACATTCCTGTTTTCACGCTCACCTTTCCTACTTTTGAACTAAATGTTTTTGAACCAGCACTGAATCTCTCTGGGCCTCATGTTAACAGTTATCTAGCAGGGTTATTGTGAAGATCAAATTGACATAATGTGTAGAAAGCTTCTAGCATGCAGCTCACATTCAGTTTGTATTTTTCTCCATCTAAATCAGTGGTCCTCATCCAGAGATTTTTCTCCATGTAGATCAGTTGTCCTCATTCAGGATAATTTTGCTTCCTAATATATATTTTACAAATCTGGAGACATTTTTGGTTACTAAAATGGTTGTAGTTTTCACAATTAGCCAAGTTATGAGCTCAGCCTAGGCACTCATCAACAAATGAATGGATAAAGAATATCTGACCACATGTACAATGAAATGTTCTTTCTGCCATTAAAGAAAGATCATGTCATTTGTGGAAAAATGGATGAAACTGGAGATTATCATGGTAAGTAAAATAATCCAGACCCAGAAAGACATAACAAGGAATGCCTGAGTGATTCTCCCTCACAGCTCTCAGGGGGAACCATCCCTGCCGATGCTTGTTATTAGATTCCTAGTCCTTCCAAGGCCCCAGAACTGTAAAACAACAGCAACAACAACAAAAAAACACAAACATTTCTGTCATTTAAGCCACCAGATTTCTAGTTCTTGGCAAATCTGGGATTGGGATTCTAACTCTCTTCTCTCTATATAATCTTCTAACTCTTGGCATAGTCTTTCCTTCTCTTTCTTTTTTGCTCTTTTTTTTCCCACCTGCCTGCCTGCCTGCCTGCCTACCTGCCTACCTGCCTTCCTTTCCTTCTTTCTTTACTGATGTTGGAACCCAGACCCTTGCATTTTCAATGCAAGTGCTGTACTATTTGAGCCATTCCCCCTTTGATTTTAGTTTATTTTACAGGAAAGGTCTTATGCATTTTGTCTAGGACCAATCTTCGAACATGATACTGCTATCTTCACCTCCCATGGTATTGTTATTATAGGCACGAGCCACCATATCCAGTAATGAATTCTCTTTTCTTGATAGAACAGCTGACTTACTTTCTGGAGGGAAAACTTTGATCTGGATAAAGGATGACTTCCTGAACTTTCCTGAAGATAGTATTTGATGTGTGTGGAGTGAGGAGTGCACAAATGAGGGAAAGGGAACTCCAGACCAGTCTGACTGGAATAGAGGACTCATATAAGTAAGCACCTACTTATTTTTTTTTGAATTCCAGTAGTACTACAAATATGATCTTATAGTGGGTTATAAATCTTCTAGAGATAAAATTTGTAGTCAATAAGGAGCTGTTTAAGATTTCAGTGAACTTAAATATGCCTATAACGAAAGGTTAGGCTTCCATAAAACCAAGTTTATTCTTTAGCTTGCTGGCAGGTCCAGAATAGGGGTGAAAGAGACAGGTTCACTGAAATACTTCTAATATTCCAGATGAGTACCCAACTCCTTAGCCTGTCTGCTCCTTATGCTATCTGGATCTCAGTACTAGGAGTGACCTGGCAATACCAGGCAATAATATTTGGAGATGGAGTTTTCTTGTCAAAGAAAGAAAAAAGAACAATTAGAAAATATCCAAAGGCCTACTCCCAGTGTATGATTTGAGCTAAAGTGACACCTAGGGTAACTCAGTTTAAGATGACAGATGGGACTGGATTTTTTTTGGCTCTTTAAGAGAAGTCACTGATGACTTTTGACAGTCCAGAACATGCTTATTAATGCAAAGGTAGAAAGATGAAGCTGATAGCTACTAAGTTTCCTTCATTTATCTGTTTTAGGTTCAAGGATTTTTATGGGGAGAAGCTACATCTGTTAAAGGTCATCCTCAACCCTGAAGCATATGAACTAGGACTTCCAGCCCCCTTGTGACAGAAAGCTTGATCTAATTGCAGGCTGCCATCTTCAACAGTTCTTTTTGACTGAACAAATGCTGCCTTTCTACCTCTGGCTTAATTTGGAGTTACACAAATGCTATAATCCTCATGTAACAGCTGAGAATGGCTCTTATGCAGTCACTCTGCAAGCAATATCATTAGCAATATTAATACTTGCCTGTGGATTACTATAATTGCACATGTGGCAAGCAAGGCTGACTCAGAATGACACAGATTTATTAAAAACAAAAACACAGTATACGCCAAGCAAGGCTTTCCAAACCATTCTTCCCTCCCCTCTTCCCACTATGCATACATTTACTCATACTCAATTCTTCTATTATAGCTGTACTAAAAAAATATCTAGGGGAGACAAATGTTGCTTCAATGTCTGTGCCCTCAATGTCTAAGCATTATATTTCGATAAAGAAATGAAGAAAATTAAGACATAAAAAGGAGTTTACTGGCTGTACATGTGAATATGTTGGGACATTTTTACCAAAAGAATAATGTTAGTGGTGGAGATGATGATGATGATGAGTGTAATGATGATAATGCATTTTGAGTCTGCTGATTTTCTACTTCATTGCTAAGCTTGAGACAGAAGTGGCCTTGAATTGGCATGGCACATGGAATTTTCTTCTCGAAGATTATGCTATTTTCCTGCTATGAAGCTAGTTGTAATTTCAATGTTCTGGGATCCAAAGAACTTTCTTAGTTATTCCAGACAAGGTAATATGTGTTCCTACTTGGAAGTGGGGAACCAATGTGCCTTCCTGTTTCTCAAAAATTTCTATTCTACATCCTCTTCACACACTAAGTTTGCATCTTTTTAAGAGAAAGAAACATAGGGAAATTGAAGTTCAGGGCTATTTATGTTTCTTGTAGTCAATGTAAATTAGTCATCTGATAAACAGCAAAGGAATTGACACACAGTTGTCTCCACAAATTAAAATTTGAAACTTAGTTTAATATGCTGGTACTTTACTCATCATGGTTTTTTTGTGGTTTAAGGACTGTAATAAAGTAATGCTTCTCTTGATTACTGAATTTCCTTTCAATGATCCCTTAGATTTTGCTCCTGGAGTAAGTATCTCATTAACTCTACTCTAGTTATCCTTGGTAAGGAGTTACAAAAATCATCACCACAGTGAAAGGAAAGGAAAGGAAAGAAAGATATAAGCTTTGTGTTAAAGTTATCTGAGAGCTAGGGTGCTGTGACTCACGTCTTAATCCTAGTTTCTCAGGAGGCTGAGATCTGATGATCTTGTTTCCAAGCCAGCCTGGGCATTAAAGTCCATGAGACTCTTATCTCCAATTAATCACTACAAAACAGGATTGGCTCAAAGGATAGGACAGTAGCCTTGAGCTGAAATGCTCAGAGACAACACCCAGGCCCAGGGGTAGGGTGCTAGCCTTGAGCTGAAGAGCTCAGAGACAGCACCAAGTCTCAGAGTTCAAGCCCCATGTCCCACAAAAAATAAATAAAATAAGAAGCTCAGAGATAGCGCCTAGGCCCTGAGTTCAATGTTTCAAAAAGAAAAATTTCAAGACAGGAAGGTAAGATATCCCTTATTTATTTTAATCTAAAGATTTCAAACAATACTCTAAGAGGTGACTATCTTTTATACAGATTTGTGCCTTGCTCTGTCACTACCTAGAAGAACTAGAAACATTTAATTACTCTTCTAAACCCAAATTTTGTAACTTATAAAACAGAAGGAATAATGACACTCTTATTGAAGCCCTGTCCTTTGTTCAGAACTCAGTTTGCATTTCAGCAAGATGGACAGTTCTTTTCTGCTACTTAGGGCAACATTAGAGCCTAGCATCTGTATTACTTGGACTAAATGTAGGGAAACTATCATATGTACTACTCATTCAAATTTTGGGATAGGGACCAGGCTTAAAGTGAGAATTAAATGTGAGCAGAACAAATCCTAAGATGATTCCAAAGGTGGTAGGTTAGCATGAATGTTGATATACTAACCCATGAGGAACGATTGGACAACTTCAAGGGAACACATCTAAGAGGTTTTCAGAACAGACATGAAACAAGGCAATTAAAATTGACAGATGTTAGGGACCCACTTCTGGGACTCTGAGGCAGGAGTTTGCATTACAAATACTGCTAAAATATTTGTATTCTTTTGAAAGTCTCTTATTCCTTTAAATATGCTGAGTTGCTGGTGGCTAGGGAGATTTAATTCCCTAATCTATAGCTGATAGACCTGCTTCCAGTGCCCTAGTAGCCTTAAGCAGCCTTGCTCAAAGCAGGCTTTGTTCTAGATCAGCACCAACTGCTTTGTTTCCAAAGCACACTCTAAGGAAAACATTGCCTAGCAAGTAGCTTAGACCAGGTGCCTTTTACTAGCACAACAGCCACATCTAGCCAGGCTAGAAGGAGAGAACTCCCTCCCCTCCACTGCAGTGACTCAGCAGACGTGTGACTGGTGCAAACACAATCCTTCATTAGCATAAGGGACCACCATAACTCATAACTAGGAAAGGGCCTAATTGGTGTAAACACAATTCTTCATTTGCATAATGTGATGTGATTTCCCCTTTGATATAGATATTTTATCACAACCTCTTTCTGGGTATATAAGCAGAATATGAGGAATGCTTTGTGAGCAACCAGGAGAAATCCTCCTGTGCTAGCCCTGTGCTTGCTTTTGGCATTAGTCCTCCCTCTCCCTCCCAACTTGTCCCATGCTGCAGTTAGATTGGTGTTTTCGTCTTTCACCACCAAGGCAAACTTTTCAAAGGTTATGACACAAAAGAAATTACCAGTATATTTTTCTTCACAACTGCATATTTATTTCCACATGAAAAGCTGTTTATAGAAATGGCAGTACTGTCACCTACGCCACACATCACTCTGACTCAGTAGGAAGCCCACAAGAACAGCACAAGGTGATGACTAATAGGTTAGCTAAACCTATGTTTGGAGAGAAGGGTAAGGAAGCTCGGGGCCAAGAGGAAACAACACAGAATCTTTATGGGGTAGAGAGCTGGAGGGACGCAGAATTGCCTAGAATTGCCTAGCCACTGGAAGAAGTGCCCCTTTTCCAAGAACAGCCACGGAGTTCCCAGAAGCAAAGCACAGATAAGATTCCCACAGTGCACAGAAACACAATCAGAGGACAAGGCGAAGCTGCAAGAGAATCACGGGTTGATTTTCAGCCCAAGACACAAAGCCAGCTCTGATTTCTGAATTTTTCCATCCTTGTTCACATCACAGTGGCGCAGGAGAATCTCCCGGAATTTATCAAGATCCACCCCACGGATGCTGGGCTGAGGACAGGGACAACAAAAGAAACATGTCAATATATAAGCCAGGGGATATGCCACTCTCTACCACCCAGTCTGATCCTGAGGTTTCCTACATTCTAAAGAAACCTTTAATCTTCAATGGGGTAACAAAATCTTCTGTTCTGTAATTGGAGAACCACATTCAGACACATTAATTGACACTTTCCAACAGGAAAGATAGATCTGATATCAGATCTATTCCTGATAGCAGGTTTTGAAGGGGAAGGAGAAAGGAGAGCAACAGAAATAGAGCCAGATAGGAAGAGTAAACACTGGAGTAGTCAGAGCTTGATTTGGAAGATATCTGGAGGTGGAACCAGATGAATTTTGTATGCTGAATGATGACAATGCCTCTAATTTGTCACTGGACACCTTTGTTACCTGGGTGTCAGTAACAAGCAGGTGTGAGTGTGGTCCAAGGAAATGTGGCTTGAAAGACCTGAAAACAGCCAATCTCACTTTGCTATGCACAAAGAATGACTTTGGCCTTCCAACTGTCTTCCCCAAAACAATCCCCACTGTTTTCCTGGTACCCAACATTCTTCATTAGATTTTTCATTCTTTATTGGATTTTACATGGCTTTCTTCAACCTCTCTTTCAAAATTTGTGTAACAGCCAGGCACTGGGTGGCTTGTGCCTATAATCCTAGCTACTTAGGAGGCTGGAATCGACGGATTGAAGTACAGACCCAGTACTGGCAGAAAAGTGCATGACATTCTTATCTCCATGTATCAGAAAACAGCCAGAAGTGGAGGTGTGGCTGAAGTAGTAGAGAGCAACCTTTGAGGAAGAATGACAAGTGAGAGCATGTGGCCCTGGATTCAAGTCCTAGTACTGTCAGACAAAAAAAAAAAAAGGTTGTATATTGAAGCTAGCCTGGAGCTACATTCCTATCATCCTATCATTCAAGAAGCTGAACAAGAGGATCATGCATTTGAGGTCATTTTAAGCCACATGTTTTGTTGTCTCAAAACAACAAAAGTACTCATCATTGACACTAACATTACATAACAGCAAGAAAATTTTATGTAGTTAGGTGTATTTTTTTTGGGATGACAAGTAGAAGCCACAGCATCCAGCTTCCCCCTGTGGATCTGGTAAGTCACAGAGATGCTCTCCATCTCACCTTTTCACCTGGCTTATGAAGGCAAACATCTGGTGCTTTGCTCATTACAGAAGTCATTCTGGCATCAAATAGATATTGAACAAAATAGCATTTTCCTTGGCAATCAATGCAAAGGGAAAGACCACACAAATATATACATCTATATATATGTCAATAATCCTTCTATGTGATTGCCTGTTATACATACAAAAGGAGCACCAGACCAAAGAGTCAAGGAAGTAATTAGAATATGGGAATAAAAAGTTAGGAAGTATAGATGTATCAGTCATCTTGATTGAACATCAGAAAGAAATTTTGTGCCTGCTCAACAACAGGATTTGACTTTCTTGAATATTTGTTCAAAAATTGTTTTCTGGACATTTTTCTACTGCAAGTCTCCATAGCTTTAATCAGATTTACAAGGAATTTAGAAACTCCAAAAACAGTGATTAGTTGCTTCTCTGATGTGTCATTGTCTGTGCCATTTAGGACACAATCATTGAATCCCACAGAAAAGGAAGAATTGGAAATTATCTGCTTAGCCAAATTTTGCAGCAAGACTTCAAAGAAGATTGACTTTTAAAAATATTGTCAAGGTTATATAAAGTTTATAGCTTATTTCTATAACCTGTAAATATAACCTCAATCACAGCAGCCTGAGCCACAGCAATGTCTTAAAACATATATTCCTTCTTAGGCTAGATGTCAGAGAAATTCATTGGTAAAAATTCTAGAATTCTAAATAGGAGAGCTACTGTGTGAAATTAAATTTGACTTTTTAGTTCTTTTACTAATCAAATCCAGAGTTAGAAAGGATTTTCTTCAATCAGAAGATAAAACAATAAATTGATCACAGTAGCTTATGCTTGTAATTCCAACTACTTGAGAAGTAGATATAGGAACATCATGGTCTGAGGCAGCCTAGGCAAAAAAATATAGACGCTTAAAAATAACTAGAAGCTAGAAAATGAATCTTGGGACATGGCTCCAGTAGTAGAGCACTTGTCTTGTAGGCATAAGGCCCTAAGTTCAAACCTAGTAGCATAAGAAAATGAAAAGAAAGAAAACATTAATATATACAGTAAGGACCTTTAAGCGATGGCAAAAGATGCTTATACAATGACTACATGTAATTTAAACTAAGACGATCCTCAGAAAATGAGAAAGATTTGTTGGGTTTCACAGAATCTCAATGGCTATTAAACAGACCACATCTCCTGATATTTCCTGCTGGCATTAAACTTCAATTAAATCTCCACAAGTCAACAATGGCATCAGTCAAAATAGCAATCTCACTCCATAAGATGAACAATTTTAGCTTCATAAAATCACCTGAACAAGCTCCATCATGTCTTTGACAAATCCATCCACTTCTGGGCCTTCTAGGGCTCCAGTTTTACTCTGAAAGGTTAAAAAGAAAGAAAGAAGGAAAATCCAGTCATTCAAATATCACTTTCTTAAATCAAGAAGCTAAAGAATAAATTAGCTAAGTAGACCAGTCAATGGGCTTTGATAACAGTCAGTCAGTTCAGAAATAGCATGTCCTAATTAATGTTTCTTATGTAGGACATGAATGTCCTAGATGAATTAAAAGAATTCCTTTTTTATAATATAATTGTTTCTCCAAGTGAAATTATTTTTGTAGTGTGCACTTAGGACATTGTTTTTATTTCTTTAGGTCAGTAAAGGGGATTTTTTATTTGGTTTGTTTTGGGGCAAACTATTATAAATTGGCTTTTAGTCCTCCAGGGAGAAACTTGATCTTAGTTTGAATATAAAAAGGAAAGAATATATTGTAATTTTATTCCTGTTTCCATTGCAATTATTCCTTTGCTCAGTTATACTTCTCAGAAGAGAGTAAAAAACGATAAAAGAGAAGCAGAGGGAATGTTGGCCAAAGAACGTATGTGTGCTATACATCATGTAAGTTGGAGCTTCCGTTAGCAGGAGCCCACAGAAGAGCTAAGCAAGTTTTCTAAGAACAGCTATCAAGAATCTCACTTACAACATCATAATGGGCAAAGATTTTTTCAAAGTCTCTCTTCCTTTCCTCAGTAGAACAAGCCTGTGTATGGAGAAAATATTATGTCAGCCCAGCAATACAGAAACTGTAGTTAGTTGTACAATTCTTCCAGATTCTTGAGCAACTGTCAGAAACATTGAGTTAGTTATCACTAAGATCCTTTGGTTCCATTCTGAGACTTTTTAGTTAAACGAAAGATAAATCAATGTCTTACTTTCTCCTTCTTAAATACATAAACAATGACATAGACCCATCTATAGAAATGTTGCTACTTACATCCATTTTAAATTGGAGAAGGAAGTTTTCCTGAAGAGCCAGAATTCTAAGTGAAAAAAATGGAAAATCAAATCCACATGAAAATCCATTATATTCACCCCAAAACTTGCATAGATGTATGCATAGTAGCATTATTCAATATACCCACATATATGTCAGTTGATGAAGATACAATGAACTATTATTCAGTAATAAAAAGAAATAAAATCTGCATCATACTACAACATGATTGACATTATGCCAAGTGAAACAGCTAGACAAAAAAGGCACCTATTGTTTGGTTCCATTAATATGAAAGGCCCAGAACAGGCAAACATTGGGAAAGTGAAAAATGAGATTTAAAGACCTTATTTTCACCCAGATTGCCTTATTTCAACAAATTTTTGTACAATGTATTTTCTTCCTAAGAATAGCTCTTCCACAGCTCTCTGACTCCTATGTAAGAAGACCTCCGCTTCAATTGATACAGTGATCTAGTGAACTAAGGCAAGACTATGAGACTGAGATTTCTTCTGCCCTAGGCCTGAGCAGCGAGGGTGGGAGGTGGGGGGTCCACTTTGGCATCCTTGGCTTGTCTCACAAGTGATCCTTTAACATCAAAATGGCCCAAATCAAAATGAAGGTCCTGGCCCAAGTAGCTAAAATGAAACACCGGCAGCTTCACAGTTCCTATAAGACATAGTGTGTTAGCCCATGCCACAGTATTATCATGGAGAAATTCTTCCTGGTTTGTTCCCCTTTGCAGGTAGCTTTCAAAACCTTTTATAAATGGATATGAACAAAAGATACCTTGTGAAGAAGGTAGGATCTGCTAAGCCGATATCTACTTGTGACCTAGTTACATTAACCCTTGGTCACTGTATTTATCTCAGTTCCTGAAATTCTTGCCCAGCTGCTGATCTGAAACCTGTCACTATTGCCTTCTATCACTGCCCACCATATAATTACCACCAGCCTGATGTTGAGGCATCAACAATTTACAGCTGCTCCCTACAAAGGGGTAAGGTTTTATCCATGCATTTTAGATCCACCAATTTCTACTCCATATCTGCTCAACAATTGCCTGCTGTTTGTGGTGATTAAATCCTGAGAAGACAAGCTTTGTAGGGTTTAATTCTGTTTTGTTTTCTACCCCTTCCTCTACTCCAAAGTCATGTTGGAGAATTTAATCTGTGAAATCAACATCAATGGTAATAACAGTATGGAAACTTAGTCCCACCATAGTGATAGCTGGCTTTTCACGTTATGAAAATGTTGTCCCTTCTGAATTTTAGGGGTGAAAGTTTCAATATCTTTACTAAGGAATCTGCTACCTGTTAAAGATTCAGCTCCACACCAGATTATGTGGTAATACACACTTACTTAATGTTTTGGACTCCAAATAAGACTCCATCTCTGATTTCAAAAGGGATACATGCTGTCATCAAACCCCTTTTCTGAATCTATGACATCATTTCTATGCTACTCACCTTGCCAGGTCATTCAAATCCAAATGACCATCTTTGTTTTTGTCAAAAATCTTCATCTGAAATTTAGAAAGGAAATATTGTTTCAAGAAATACTTATAACTGCCAGGCACTGGCTGTAACTCTAGCTACTCAGGCTGAGAACTGAAGCAAATGTAGAACTGATTCCAGTAGCAGGACACTAGACTTGAGTAAACAAGCTAAAGGGTAGCATCCAGGCCCTGAATTCCCAGTACTGGCACACACACACACACACACACACACACACACACACACACACACAATTTACAACAGGAATTGTTGGTTTGTTTGTTTGTTTGTTTTTTTGGCCAGTCCTTGGGCTGGAACTCAGGGCCTGAGCACTGTCCTTGGGCTTTCTCAAGGCTAGAGCTCTACCACTTGACACAGCATTATTTCCAGCTTTTTCTATGTATGTGATACGGAGGAATTGAACCAGATCCTCATACATGCTAGGCAAGCACTCTACCACTAGGCCAAACTCCCGGCCCCAAGAATTCTTTTTGAAAGTTATTAAAGCACTTTTCTATTTCGCTCTTCTGATTATGTATTATATAAACTGGCTAAATCAATAGTCCTGGGGCAAAATTGGTGTTTGTTATAGACTTATATCTCCCCTTCTGTGTTAGGATGGGTCATAGCAATGAACACCTCTAAATTTCGGTGGTTAAACACAACATAGTTTATTTCTTGTTTCTGTTATGGAAGAATCAGGGATTGGCCAGAGCTCTATTGTGTGTAATGGATTCAAAGTGGCAACACAGCTGCTATCTGGCAATATTCCTTCTTTCCATGACAAGAAAAGAACAACAAAACAGTTACCAATTAAAATTTCATGAGCCTAAACCAAGTCCCTGGCTACCCTAAATTCAAAGGGGGAGAGCACTGCAGTCCCACCATTTTCATGAGGGAAAAAAACTCTTTGGCGGATGGCTATAAGAAAACTCACACTTTCTGATAGGCAAAATATGATTTTGTATAGTGATTAGAAGCTTGAAATCTGGAGTTTTGCTTTGAATAAAGATTTCCTAAAATTATTTTATCCCCATACAACTTATTAACAACCAGATATAGGGAGCTCATATGATGTAACACTCTCTGTAAAGAACAAATTTCTTATTTCTATAAAGGTGAAAAAAGTGAGATTGAATTTTCCTCTCATAGCGAGATTCTAAATTATCTAGAGAGCCCATTTACATTATTAGAACAAGCAAAGCATTAAACAAGATAACATTAAAAGTTAGAATTTTCTGTTGAATTTACAAAATTTCTATTGAAATATAAACATTGACTTGAAACTTTCTCACAACTACTCAAAGATAATATAATTTTTAAAATACTTCACTATGATATAACTTTCTGATCAGGGTACAGTGTATACATATATGGACATATCAAAATGAAAACCCCTTGTGCAACTAGTTGATGATAATAAAAAGTTCTACACTAATCACAAACCATGAAGATCAAATTAGGTTTATACAAGACAGAAAATACAATATTTCCATATCTTAGTTGGAAATGTGAGTGAATCTGTATGCTTCAGAAATCTCTGAACATGAAGGGCGAAGAAGAAATAACCTAAAAGTACATGTAACAGACTCCAGCATTAAAAATGGATGACTCTCCTGCCTTGTTCTCTAAATCAGCTGATAATTATGTTCAAAATGAATTTGAAAGTCCATTTGTCATAAAGTTTGTCACCAAAAATATATTGTACAAAATCTACTAAAACATGGGTAGGATTTTTATACCTTTGAAGGTATTTCACATACAGTCATGTCCTCTACATGTTCAATCATGTCTCTTGCACCCAAATACTAAGTCCAACACACATATGACAACATTTTTCTAGAGGAGAGGCCAGAAGGCAATTTCTGAGACATCATTGTTATAAGAAGTCTTAACAAAAACCTAGATAAGCTTAAACTTCAAGCTAGTAGTAGCTCATCTTGAAAGACTAATTTCATTCATTGCTACTTACTCAAAGGTAAATTTACTCAAAGGTAGCCAACTTCCCTCTAACTTAAACTGGTTTGAAGAAACTCTTTAGGGGGAGGATCCGCTGGATGAGGAAGGCAATGAAAGAGCAAATGAGGGTAAATATGATGGATGCTCTTCAAGTGCATATATGAAAATGGAACACTGAAATGTGTTGGAACCAGTCTAAGAAGTGAAAAGGGGGAGGAGGGAGATTGATGGGAGTGAGATTGACCAGAGTGTATTGGCTGCTTATGTGGAAGTGTCACAGTGAAATTCCCCTTGTATCATAATGATTTTTAAATGGCTTAAAGGAGAACTGAACACCAAGATGGTCAATTAGGTTTCTACCCATTAGAAAATTAGCTATGTGTTTGACATGAAATGCAGATTAAAAAAAAAGTCATTTGCCTCATTTTCCCATCTGTAAATATACATGAGGTAAGTAATACAGACCCTTGTATCTTCTCCTCCTAGTCTCCTAATGCCTCTGTGCCTGTTTGTCATGAAGAAAGCTTAGGATATGTCTGTTGCAACAGACAGAAATCATACTGTGTGTGACATTAAGAACACTATACCTTTGGGCAACTTCGGTGAATTTTGAATATTTGTCATATTTTATTGAAACATTATAAGTTCTTTGTTTTTTCTCTCTTTTGTGCTGCCCAGGATTGAATTCAGGGCCTGGCATATGCCCGGAGCTATATCTCCAGCCCCAGTTTGTTTCAATTTTTAAGATATTAATAGCAACAATTTATGAAGACACTAACCTAATAGGTTAATTCATTATGACATCACATTTTTAAAAAGAAATATCTGCATGTCACAGATAAGCAAAATGAAATATAAGGGTTCAGTTTGTCTAAGAAAGTAGCAAGATTTGAATTTAAGCATTTGCTATGGTTTGGAAAAAGCATCTCCCAAAGACTCACGTGTTGAAGTCTTGGTCCATAGACTGTGGTGTTATTGGGAGGTGGAAAAACCATTAAAAGATGAAGCCTAGTGGGAATTCTTAGGTCACTGGGGATGCTGTCCTGGAAGGGGATCATGTTTAATTGATCTTTTTTTCATTCTCTGCTTCCTGGTTACCATGAGAGGATCAGCCTCCTCCACCATGTCATCCCACTCATAAGAACCCAGGTCACGCAGTCATGGACTAAAACCATAGCCAAATGTAAACTTTCCCTCCCATGAATGGATTTTCTCAGCTATTATGTCACCAGGTCAGAAAGATGCCCAACATATCTTTGTCACCTGAACTCTTGCCTTTAAACCACACTTTTAGCTTTTGAGAGTCTAGTTATCCTGTTACAAATTGGTCTGCTCCATTTTGGGTCATAAAATATGATATATGATGCCATGCGTTATGTATTTCTAGTTGCTTGTCTGTACTTATAAGAAATAAGAAAATAGCCTCATAAGTGTTGCCCTCAATACAAGGGTCTGAATTTCTCTCAAGGAATCAAACCATTGGTAATCTTCACTCATCTGCCAGAGGCATTACATTACATTGTACCAAATTAAATAGTATCTGGTAATATGGCCTCCATGCAGATAGCTGACCTTCCCGCCTGCCTTCTGGGGCTAAACCCCTATGACATGATAAGATTTCATAATACGCTGTTTCTTTTTCCAAAGCATCAATTAGGAATCAGGATAAGACAAAGTGTGCAGGCCTTGGCTTCAGCTCACTTGTTAGTCATGCTTCCGACTATTTTATACCAGTCCTTACTTGTATCAATATGAATTTGTATAGCAGGTTGCATCATGTAAGAAAAGTATTTGGTGCTAAACCTCAGAACTAAATCTTTAGTATTTCTATGACTGTGGCTCATTGCTCAATAAAAAAAAAATCTATTAAAGCAACAATAATGTGATTACACATTTGGTGAGTTACTTAGAACTTAGGATGTGAAAATCAATTTGTTGTAAAGGTTAGGTTTCTACACCTGTATAAACCTTTATAATTCAAGAAATGAATCTATATAAAAATTCCTTTAAAACTTTAAAAGATCTACAGTCCAGTTCCAAAACCTGTTTATCTCTGTTACACTTTGGGGTATAAACTAAAAATATGTGACTCAAAAGTTCAGTAGACTTGATTCATTGTCTGCTCACATTCAGTTCATTGTCTGAAAACTCACCAGATTCCCACACTCTTAGCTATCAGCTCAGTATATCAAAAGCCAATAATGGGTCCCTGAGAGTTTGATCAATCACCAGCCCATCTGTATGGGACAAGTTAAAAAAAAAGAAGTTTAATTTCAGCACACACAAACAGAAGAGATCCACTTAGCAATGTGACATACAGAATAAAAGGCCTTTTATGGCAAATGGACAATTCTCAATAGTTCCAAGTTGGATAAGGATCACTCTGATTCTCTAAGGACTCATGCCACTATTAGTAGTTCAAAATCCTTCTACTGAGCCTTTTCTATGTGTCTCTATAGTGAGAGCTTCACCCTAGTGATAGCTGGAAAGCCCAGAGCTCAACGCCACCAGGAGTATCTACTTAAAGGAAAAAGAAACCCAATTCCATACATATGTCCTTCTTGGAGAAAGATCATCTGTATAATGTCATGAAATGATGTCAAACTGACAAAGACCCCAGAGGGATCGAAAGCCACGAAAAGGTGTAGGGTTACAAGGAACGCAGGTAGGAAATCCCAAAGAGAAATATTTATTTTGGCATGGTTTAAACATAGCTGGCTCTTAGGAAACAATTGAATGTACAGTTTATTTGCAGTAGCTTAATGTGTATATCCAGTGTGAGAGCTTGGGACATAAAGACAACATCTTGTGGGCGACCAGAGGCATACACCTTTAATCCTAGCTACTCAGGAGGCTGAGAGCTGAGGATTGTCCTTTAAAGCCAGCCTGGGTAAGAGAGTCTGTGAAACACTTACATCCAATTAACTAGATAAAAAAAAAACAAAGCCAGAGATGAAGCTGTGGCTCACACTTGAGTGTGCTAACCTTGAACAACAACAACAAACTCATAGACAGTGTCCAGGTCCGAAGTTCAAGCCTCAGGACTGGCAAAATGCCATTTTAGCCTTGGAGAGTATGTCACAGATTAGTGGGTAAAATATCCACAAATAACCCTGATACATGAAATCATAATGATTCCATCTTTAAAATATATTTATCTTTTACCCATTCTGATAGTTTGATCTGTCACCTCTCTCACCTGGAGGGTATCAATGGCCTCATCTGAATCCTCTTAATAACATCCTTATCCATCTCAAGCTCTTTTCAACACAGCAGCCAGATCAGGACATCTTTTGCTTCAAACCCTCTAATAGCTTCCTCTCCCACTCAGATTAAACCCCAAGTCTTTACAATGGTCTGAAACTCCCAGCATGCTCTTGATGCAAGTTAGTCTTCTGTTCATGTAGCATGCTTGACTACATTGGTTCTCCTTGTTCTAAAAAATTCCAGGCATGTTCCTTCCCTGAGGGATTGTGCTTGCTGTACCTCAGTTCTTCACATGCCACTATCCCAAGAAGCTATCCTGATTCTTTCTCCAGTCCCCCAACACATCTGAGCTGCTGGCACATCCATCTTTAGCTAACAGCTAAAGCCTCTCTCTACCTTTCCAGCACACCCATTACTCTCCGTCATGCAATACAATTTATTATTCATTATGTTTCTTGTCAGTCTCTCATTTGCCCATTTTTTCTCACTGTTAAATCCTTAGTGACTGGAATAATGCTATACTAAGTATTTGAGGAATATTTGTATAATGATTGAATGAGTATCTATTATGTTAAAACATGGTGTCATGCGAAGTGCACTGTGGGAATGTACGGAGAGCAGGAATTTGCATGGAGTTTCTTAAAGATAATATCTAGGTGAATCTTTAAGAATGAGCACAAACCAAGTGAGAGAAGTAGGAACAAAAAATAGCTGAGTTCCTTCAAGAGGTCAGAAAGCAGTGATTTCAAATTGTGAGCTGTTAGTGGAGAGGAGGGAGCCCTCAGAGTTTTATGTTCAAAGAAATGCTGGAAATATTTTAGCTATCCAAAATGTAAATATATTCACTGTGTAGTTCATGTTCTATAAATGAGTAAAATTCAGATAATAATTGTTGGTACTATTATTTGATTAGATTGTTGTTCAAAAATATGCTCTAACAAAAAAATCTGATTTTTCTGGCCTCCTGGTAAATTAGTGTCTAATTTTCTTTTGATATCATTTCTTCTGTCACAAGGTTCCCTTGTAGTCAGGACAGAGGAAATGGAGACACTGAGCTGAGAAAGTGCTTCTGGCTTCAGGGGATTTTCACAATGAAGTGCTAAGTACATGTTTGTTCACTCAGAATTTTGAACATCATTTTGCATGCTAATAAAACAAATCATCATAGTAAGAAGCCAAATTTGTTCCTTCAGTGAGATCCTGCCCTGGGATTTGGTTCTCTCCCTGGCATCTTCTTTTCTCCTATCCAGGCCGTTAACATGGTTAGAGCACTTTTTTCTTCCCCAAAGTGGACACACTTACTCAAGCGTATGTTACTCATGGCAGCAGTCAGAGAGTTCAGAGTCCAGAATGAGGGGTAGAAGATCCAGGACTCAACTTCTAGTCTAACAAGTGTCTGTGGCTCAGTAACATAGTTATTTTCAGGTATCTGATCTCTAAAATTTTCAGTAACTGGAAACCTGATTAAAGGCCTGTTTATCATCATCCTAGAGACCCATATTTTAAAAAGAGACCACACACTCTTCTCAGTGCTATTTATCCCTAACTATAACCCATAAGGCTCGTAAACGCTGTCCAAAAAAAATCTTGGTGGCCAGGCACTAGTGGTTCATACATATAATCCTAGCTACTCAGGACATTATGATCTGAGGATCAAGGTTTGAAGGTAGCGGGGGCAGACAAGCCTGAGAGAATTATCTCTCAATAATCATCAAATAGCCAGAAATGAAGATGTGACTCAAGTGGTAGGGTACCAGCCTTGGTAGAAAATGCCACATAAGAATATGAGGACTTGAGTTGAAATCCCATTCCCCACTCCACCAAAGACATCCCCTTCTCCACTCCCCCAAACAAAACCTCTTTATGTAATCAATATAACAATCCAATAAGCCTTCTTAGCAAACTACTTCCTCACTCATTGGGATATATGAAGGTTTGATAAAGGAAGCACACGGATTCATAGGAAGGGGATAGAAGAGAGCAGGAGAGGAACCAGAAGCAATTTAATATGATTGTTGACTAGGACTGAGAGAGATGCGTCAAGTTCAAAGTGAGGATACATTCACCAAAGGCAAATTCTTCTTTACCATTTTCCAAGGAGCTTGACATTGAAATAGTGTTTCTTTCAGGACAAGGCTGTTCTAAGAGGGGTATGATCTAAGGACAAGGACCACAACCACTACAAAAAAAGTTAAGGTGCACTGACCATTCATTTTCTCCACAAAATATACTGAGTTTCATAAACATCCACTCATTTTGCCCTCCCAGTAATTAGCCATGTTTAACCCCCACTTTCCAGAAGAAGTAAGCAATGGTGAGACTTAACACTCTTCTAAATCATAGCTTACATAAGTTACATAGGAAAGACACACATCCTCCCTCTCCCTCTCCTTTCCCTCCCTCCTTCTCCCTCTCTGCCTCCTTTTCTGTCTCTGTCTCTCTCTCTTTGTCTCTGTCTTTCTCTGTCTCCCTGTCTGACTCTCTCTGTCTCTGTCTCTCTCTGTCACTGTCTCTGTCTTTCTTTGTCTCTGTCTCTACCTGTTTCTCTGTTCTCTTTCTGTATCTGTCTCTCTCCCTCTCCGTCTCTGTCTCTCTCCCTCTCCGTCTCTGTCTCTCTCCCCCCTCTGTCTCTCTCCCCCCTCCCTCTCCCCTCCCCCTCCCTCCCTCTCCCTCTCTCGCCCTCTCCCTCTCCCTCTCCCTCCCTCCCTCTTCTCCCTCTCCCCCTCCCTCCCTCCCTCCCTCCCTCCCTCCCTCCCTCCCTCTCTCTCTCTCTCTCTCTCTCTCTCTCTCTCTCTCTCTCTCTCTCTCTCTCTCTCTCTCTCTCTCTCTCTCTCTCTCTCATCCTCCCACTGCTCCAGTTCAACCCACTGAGTGAATCAAATCATCTTCTCTAGTGAGAGGCAGCTGGGAAGCTGTTGATTCTCACAGCTGAGGCCACATTTACTGGTTTCAATATTGACTTTGACACTAAGTTCAGTGACGTGGTGCTTACACACTGAAGGTTAACTGAGCTTGCCTGGCTCCCCCAAAATAGATCACCAGCCTCCTCCCTTAAATACCTATAATCTGTTGGTGAGAAAAACTAAAACAATTCAGTGTTAGGCAATGTTCTCCAGAGATGAGATGTTCTCCTACATTTGACTCACCTGCAAGCATTTGTCACCTACAGAGCAGCAGGAAAGCTGCCCTGTTGAAACAAGACTCCATTACTCACCATGGTGCCTGTGTATTCTTCCAGCTTAGCTTCAGAAACAGACTTTCTGTGATGGAGGAAGAGGTCTCGGAGGAAGTTCTGTTAACACCAAGAGCAAAGTGGCATTTTATGTAGTAAACACATAAGCTAGAAAGGGCTTCCGAGGCCTTTGTCCTGGGGAATGTGGGTTTCAATAAGTAATATGTAAAAAGCGGAGTGATCACTATTTACAGCAAAACCTTGCAATCCAGACAATAGCTCCATACATGAAAAATTGTCACACATGCTCAATTTTTTACCTCTTTCCCAAAGACAGACACATGGCTTGCACTTTCTAAATCTTCAAAACAAAAATACAGTTTTAATTTAAAAAAAAAAAAACCATGTAGGGCCGGGAGTTTGGCCTAATGGTTAAAGTGCTTGCCTAGCATGCACGAAGACCCAGGTTTGATTCCTTGGCACCACATACATACAAAAAAGCCGGAAGTGGTGCTGAGGCTCAAGTGGTAGAGCTCTAGCCTTGAGAAAGTCCAAGGACAGTGCTCAGGCCCTGAGCTCAAGCCCAGGACTGGCAAAAAAAAAAAAAAAAAAAAAAAAAAAAAAACATGTATAGATTTATAGATTCAAGCCAATGTCTCTCATGCCCACAGAAATCAAATGCATGATGCACATCGATCAAATTACTTGAGTAGAACTCACCCACCCTTCACCCAGTGGCAGTGTCTGGGGACACTCACGTGCAGCTCCGCAGCTGATATGAAGCCACTGCTGTCTGCATCATACTTGCGCCATATCTGAAATACACAAGTCACCAATACAACTGTCCTCAGAGTCTCTGGCGTTGACTTACACTGTTTTTTTATTTATTTATGCATTTTATGATTCTCCACCTGAAAATCAGTACTTAGATACAAATTTGACTTGTAAGAGGGAGCTCCAAGTTTGTTTGTTTTTGTGACAGTAAGGATTTGAACAGACTCAGGAGAAACATACCACAGCACATACTCAAAGCCATGAAAGAGATAATTTGTGTTGTTTTCTATTTATAACACTACAATATTTAACGAATATCATTCTAAAGAAACTTTTGTCCACAGCTAATCCATAAAATACATGCTGTAGAAGTAGAATTCATTAACTTGAAAAGAGTTTAAAAAATTAATTCTGGATAATGAAATTTTAGAGGCTCCTGGTTGAGTTTCTACAAAATTGCTTTCCATAAAAGTATTCCACAGTTCACATACCTTCTGACAAAGTATTTATAACCATCTCAGGGCTTGTTTAATTGTACTGTGAGTTATCTCTTATTCTATTTTGCATTTCTTGGGTCACTTGTCTCTATTATGGCCCATTCAAATCTCATCTATGCTTGCTTGATTTTGCCAGAAAGTAAACAAAATAGTACGAAAGGGTGCTAAGCTACATGTTGTAAGTGGAGATGAGACTGTTTCTAGAATAGAGCCCTGGACATAGTGGCTGTTTTGAGTCTTTTGTTGTGGCCTTGGACAAACTGTGGACTTCCTTTCCTGGTATTTCCCATAGAGCAATCACATTTAGAAGCTGAGAATTATTTACTGAGGGAAAGAGGCCATAGGAATCATTAAAACTGCCTTTAGATTTCACTCAAGTCCAGTGGTTATGAATAGAATGCCTACTGACTAGACCAGCACGTTAACAAATTATGGTTTGACTGGACTCTCCTTCAAAACTAGAGTGAGTTGACAACATCTGATGAAAGGAAGTGTCACATAGAGTCTGGATTTCTAGACCAACAGTTCACAGGAGCTTCACAGGGTCATTGGCTTCATATGTACACATGCTCTCCAAGCTGCACAGCCCCTTAAAACACTCTTTGTATCCTCTCAGTCCATTCTTCAGCCTACTTGCCCTGGCCCCTATCCAAGCCTTCCATTAGCCTGGATTAAAGGAGTCTGTCAGCTCAGGAGCAGCCCAGACCAGGCATGAGAGAACACAAAGGGGTTGGGAATCAAAGGCCTGGCAGATCACTCAGGACTTGATACTATCCTCTGTACATGTATCGATAGGGACTGGGCAGGTAGTAGGAGCGAGCCACAACCCTCTTTCTCCAATGGAGTTCTAAGAAACGCTCACCTGCATGAACTCCACACTGCTGTCCAAGGGAGTTTCCAGACGAAAGAGCAGCAGAAAGTTTTCATCCTCAGATAAAAACATACTAGAAAGCTAAAAGAACAAAATAAAAATAGTCATGGACATGTGTGAGTGTACACTTAAGGAGTGCTCCCTGGATAAAAAGCATAATAGTACACATTATAAGACAAGCTGAGCGCAGGATGGAGAGCTCAGCCTGCAATCCTGTACCCTTGATCTGCATTCACTCATTTACTGGCTCTTTCAAAAAGTCATACTCCTACTAGATACAAAACACTGTGAATAGCTGCCTTCCATGAGTCTGCAATATGCAATAATAATAATAATATATATAATTATATGATATAATTATATTCATATATCACAATTTTATAGCCATGTATATATACTATAAAATTTAATTTTATAATGTATAATATAATATAAATTATAGGCTATATCATATACAAGGTTTTGTATATCATAAATAATATACATCACACATATATAGTACATATTAGTATATTATATACAGCATATGTTGTATACTGTATATAATTATTAATATGTTTAGCACTTAATATGTTCAGCACTTAATGTTTCAGGTACTATTCTAAGAATTTCTAATATTGAATTAACTTTATAATAATAGAAAACAAAAATAGCAAACAATGATGACCTGGGCCAGGCACTGCTCTAACATTGATTGATATATGCTAACTCATTTCACCTTAACAAGCAACTGCAAGTTACACATACTCCATTATAGGTATTTTCAGATTCTGGACTACACAAAGTCGAAGGACATGTCAAAGTTATATGGATCAAAAATGGCAGAATCAAGTAGATGATTGCAAGCACACTTTTTCTGACTATGCTTTGCTGGTGAGATATCACATATACAAAATAATTGAGGGTCCTATATAAAAGCAGCAAAGATTATGGCCTGGTAGGGTTCTTAAGTGTTGGCTGTGGCTTATGCTCCTCCATTGTTAGTGACTATAGGATACTGCAACATTCAAGCATGGTAAATTCACTGAGCCAGCATGACTGATTTGCTTCACTCACTCCCACAGGTTGCAGCACACTGATCAGTTTTGCCAATTCCTTCAAGTGGGCACTGTCTTCTCAGTTGTCCACATAAGCATTGTGGATAATGGCCTAGAGTGAGTCCAGGCCAGGTGCTCTTGTGGGGGTTTAGTCCACACTTTCACTCACATTCTCTACTCAGATTGCATCAGCTCAATGAAGTCCTCTCCTGTGTAACTAGTGAGCTAGGAGAGAAGACTCCTCACTCTAGCCCCCTACCAGGTACCTATGGTGTGGCAGGCATGCCCATGGTGATAGTGCTTTATCATCTCATTGCATTCCCACACAAGTCCTCTGGGATCACTAGTTATCCGTGCGCCCCCTTTCCTTGAACTAGGCTTTAGAGTAGAAGTAAATTCTTCCTCTATTGCCAATCATTTAATCTTCGGCAATGTGAAATGTCATGCTTTTGCTCTTCATTTGTAAAGTAGTAAAGTAGCTAATATTTACATGATGACTAAAAGGAGAATGAGTCAATCACAATAGATTGTTTAGCAGAGAGTTCTTAGGTCATAGAGCATTGGTGTTACACACTCGTTACTTCTGTGCTGGGGAAACTGAAGCCCAGAGGACCTTGCCCGGGGCTTCATATTCCACTTTACTGACTGTGTTTTTCCCACCAACCCACACCTCTCTTCAGGATTAGACACTGCTTTTCATGTAAGGAGGCACAGACGCTATCTGTCCTCCCCATCAAAGAATTGCCTAACAATGAATTTCTTAGACTGTTTACTGTTGTTAAGCAATATGTAAGTGCAGGGGGGAAATCTTCCTAAATAGCAAATTGTTTGGGAACTAGAGGAAACATATTCGGATTAAGAAGTAGACTGCTGTGTAGGAACAAAGGATGAACACGTGCAGCAATGGTACTCACTGGATACTCTGTTGGGAAAATAAAAGAAATAGACTGTCGGGGCTGACAGTATTGTGGCGCAAGCTTTTAATCCCGGCTACTCAGGAAGTTGAGATTGGGAGAATCATGATTCAAGGCCAACATAGGCAAGAAGGTAAGTGAGATCCCATCTTAGCAGCACAGTAGTACATGTCTATAATCGTAGCTATATGGAAGAAATAGGTAGAAGGATTGTGGTCTGAGGCCAGCTGAGGCAAAAGCAGGAGACCTAAGAAATTAACTAAAGCAAAAAGGAGCTGGAGATAGAGTTCAAGTGGTAGTGTGTTTTTCTAGCAAGTGGAGGCCCTGAATCAAACTTTCCTACTGCCAAAAATAAAAAAATAAAAGATTATCCAAGGTCCTGCAGGCTTAAGACAGTTACTTGATTTGGTAGGTACTCAATAAAGTGACTTCAGATGAAGCAAACAAAATATTTTCTGATAGGGGGACTTGTTTGTTAGAGTGCTAGAGACTGAATCCTCATACATGCTAAGCAAACCCTCTACCACTTAAGCTATATCACCAATGATTTTTAGGATAATTTTTTCCAATTTTTACTGAGATCTAATGCTCAAGTTTAAATTCCTTTTTTTTTAATCAGTAAGCTTTCCTCATCCCAATTACAAATTTTCTAAGACACTGTATCAAGAGACTAATGTTGCATCAGATGACTGAAGGCCTTTGCCATCTTGATTCCCCGATTATAAAATATCAATCGACCTAAATAAAAATGAGGGAAGAATTGCACACTCTTTGTCACTAAGTAGGTAGGGAAAAAAAGATGATTAAAAGAAAAAAAATCCAACTGTATTGCAGAAAGTTTGCTTTTCCCAGTGGAATACAGATTCATTCATTCTCATTTTCTCTCAGTGGAAATCACAGTCCAGGAAGGTAATGTCCATGAAGAAGCAGTAAAGAAAGCTACAGCCAAGAAAAATGCAACTGTGAACAGTACCTGCTTCATCGGCACACAGCCATCTTTAGAGATATTGGGGGCTGTCGTAAGTTGTTGTTTCACTCTGTGCACATTTTCTTCCATGAGTGCATCCTGCAACATATAACCACATTTAGCCAATGGGATTCCCAAAACAGTTCAGATAACAAGTATTCAAAACATATGGCCTGCTCATTATGTTATTCTAAGCAGGAAAATTGATTCCTTGGACATTTGGAGTGATCTTACCAGTGTGCAGAAGAGAGCGAGAGCAAATGATAATGTTTTGTGAACAACCAAGCATCACAATCTTGACTGTAAGAAATGTGCAAAATTATTGAGATAGGGATAGAAAGAAGCTGAGAGCCTGGAGTGCTAATGGATTAGTTTGAATTTAATTGTGTGTTTGCTTTGTAGAAAGGAATGAATTGTATGTATACAGATGCTCTTCCAAAGCACTTAGAAAGTTGAAATTCTTAACTAAAAATTCTCCGCCTTTTTTTTTTTTTTGCCAGTCCTGGGCTTGAGCTCAGGTCCTGAGCACTGTCCTTGGACTTTCTCAGGGATAGAGCTCTACCATTTGACCCCGAGCACCACTTCTGGCTTTTTTCTATGTATGTGGTACTGAGGAATTGAACTCCGGTCTTCGTGCATGCTAGGCCAAACTCCTGGCCCTACCTTTTTGCATTTGGAAGGGTGGGAGGAGAGATCTGGTCTTGGGGCTTGAACTCAGGGCCTAGCCTCTCACTATGAGGTTTTCTTTTTTGGTAGGGAGGGGGATAGTTTGCTCAAGGCTAGCACTCTACTATTTGATCCACACCTCCCTGTCTGCCTTTTTGTGATGCTTAATTGGAGATAAAAGTCTCTCGGACTTTCTTGCCAGGGTTGGCTTTGAGCTACAATCAACAGATCTCAGCATCCTGAATAGCTAGGAAAATGAGCATAAGCCACTGGGGCCTGGCTCTCTTTGAATATTTTTTGCTAGTCATGGGGCTTGAATTCAGGACCTGAGCACTGTCCTTGAGCTTTCTTAAAGCTAGCGCTCTTCCTCTTGAGTCACAGCACCACTTTCAGCTTTTTCTGTTTATGTGGTACTGAGGAATCGAACCCAGGGCTTCATGCATGCTAAGGCAAGCATTCTACTACTATGTCACACTCCAGGCCCCTTTCTGAATATTTTTTTATCCTGGCTACATACATGGAAACTCTTCTTTGCTTCTCTATTACTGGCTTCAGGGTTTGTTCTTATTTTTCTCTTTAGTCCTGATTGGTCTGTCAGTTATACTTTGTCCTTAAGCAGTCATCTCTTCGGTTGATCTTTTTCTTATGGGGTGTTTTCCATAGATTGGAAAATCTAGTAGAAGAGCAATACAAACTATCTACCTTCTAGATATCTATATTCCAGGTATGAAGAATATCATGAAGAATTCATGATATCTACTACAGTACTCCGAATCAAACTATGCACTTCTTTCAGATCAGTGGTGGTGAATTGATAGAGAAGAGTGAAGGGGAAGAGAATCACAAAACATTAGGCACCCTTCTCTAAGACTGAAGGTCAAACTGGTGGAAGGAAAAACTTCACATGCAGCTGGATAGTAGCAGAATATGATAGAAACCAGCACTTTTGAAAGTACAGTCTGTACTTTTCATCCCACCTTGCTGTTGCCTTATGGGACAGCACCTAGCTGAGATAGTAAAGCCTGACATCAGTGATTTGGGCATGTGAAATGGTTCAAAACACATCCAATGAGAACTTGATGATGTGCTTTGGTAATTTTTTTTGCCAGTCCTCTTGCTTGAACTCAGGGTCTGGGCACTGTCCTGGGCTTTCTAAAAGCTAGCGTTTTACCACTTGAGCCCCAGCACCACTTCTGGCTTTTTCTTCTGTGTATATGGTACCAAGGAATCAAACTCAAGGTTTTGTGCATGCTAGGCAAGCACTCTACCAGTAAGCCACCTTCCCAGTCTCTGGCATTATTTTTTCAGAATAGATTTTGGCAGTAAGTTAAATAACAATATGGTCTAACTAGCATTTAGACTCACAAATTTGAAACCTCTTGAAAATGCAAATGGCACCATCGGTCATTGAAACAATTTTATGCTAAAAGAGACCCAAAGCATTATTACAGCATTGTTACAGGATTCTCAACTTTGACATTGGAATACGAGTACACTAGTGGCAGGAAGCAAATACACAGCCATTGTTTAATGGTGGGTTACAGCCATAAGATAGAGAAGATGCTCTGAACTGAGATGAGTGGATCCTTTATTATCATCTGAATTTTCTAGATTTCCAGGGACTGATGTGGATGCCAGAAGGATGGAAAGTCACCGACCTTCATGTCAACGAATAAGTAATCATATATATTTTTTGTCAGCAAACACAAAAATGGAATTATGTTTCCTTTTGTCTTGTTGCTTTTGCAGAACAAGATAAAACATGGGTTTTTTTTGCAAATATGGATAAAGTGAAGAGAGATGCATAAATGAATGCCTCATATATATATAGTCGGTAACTGAATACTAGATGGTAAGGGATACATTTCATTTATTATAAATGAGTAACAAACAGCTGAACAAATTTCTTTAGCTGTTTATTCATCAATTATAAATTGCAGTCAGGGGTAAGACTGTAAAATATTTAAAAGTTTTAGTAATAAGAACTTAATAACTAATACTAGAATCTTTTATTTATTTATTTTTTTGGCTGGCCCTGGGACTTGAACTCAGGGTCTGGGAGCTGTCCCTAAGCCTCTTTGTTCTCAAGACTATTGCTCTACCATATGAACTACAGTGCCATTTCTGGCTTTTTGGAGTAGTTTATTGGAGATTAGAATCTCATGGGGACTTTTTTTTTTTTTTTGCGCCAAAGCTGGCTTTGAACCATGATCCCCAGAGCCCAGCGTCCTGAGTAGCTAGGATTACAGGTGTGAGTCACCAGTAGCCCGGCTAAATTCTTAGTTCTTTAGATAGCTATTTTAAATTTTATTAAAACATGCTAACCCAAACCATTAGCATTTGTGACTGAGCCAATGTATTAATCAAATGGATTTGGGTTTCATATCCACACCAAGACCATCTGCTAGATTGGTGGCTTTGGTCTTATATTTAGAATGATTAAAATATGTGATTAAAGTAAGAGGACTTGGACAGATTGACTCTGTAAATATACTATGCATGTATTCATGTAATAATCATAAACAGAATAACCAACAGCCTCATTAAGACAACAACTACCTTCCTAAGTAAATACATACCAAATGAAAAATATGGGAGTGGGGAAAAGACATTAGCGATTTGGCACCAAAACCTCAGGTAAAGCAATTCACCCGTCATTTGTCTTAGATTGAGCAACTATCACAAGCCCCTGGTTTCTGTTATCTACTGTTTCCCCCAAGTAGTATGGCTACTCTTTAAGGATAAATGGCTGATAATAGTAGGGCTTAGGCATTTTCTAGTTACTTTGGCTTGGAAAAGTTTCTCTCACAAATTGGAAATTTCACTACTATATTTATTTTAGATCTTAAATCGTTTTCTGTATTAAAGAGAGAAAGCTCCAGTTATCCCTGTGTTGAGGTAACTCATAAGGAACTGTATAATAAACATTGGTAAAATGCAAAACTCAAGAAGATTCCAGAGGGGCCCGGGAGTTTGGCCTAGCGGTTAAAGTGCTTGCCTAGCAAACACAAGGACCCGGGTTCGATTCCTCGGTATCCCACATGCACAACCAAGCCGGAAGTGGCAGAGACGAGACACAACCAAGCCGGAAGTGACTGAGACGAGACTGCAACAAGCGACAGACAGCGGAGGCGAGCAAGCGGAGCCCAACCGAGTGGTGGCCGGAGCGGAGCGAGCGGGGCCGGAGCGAGCGGGGCCAGAAAGAGAGAGAGAAGGGGGCCAAAAAAAAAAGAAGATTCCAGAGCTCACCATAAGAGCATCTACACTGTATACGACAGTGTATGCCGTGTGTGCTCCCACAACTAAAAAAACACTTTTCATTTATGTTAACTCCTAAGGAAATATGTGGACCAAAACATGATTGCTCCCATTTTATGGTTATCTAAAACTGAGACCCAGAGAATTAAAATAGCTTGATGGTATCATTTAGCTGCTGGTACAGCAAGACTGGATCTTTCTTTCTTTTTCCTCTCTCCCTCCCTCCCCCCCTCCCTCCCTCCTCCCCCCTCTCTCTCCCTCTCTCTCTCTCTCTCTTGTCCTGTGGCTTGAACTCAGGGCCAGAACACTCTCCTCGAGCTTTCTGAAGGCTAGTGCTCTACCACTTGAGCCACGCACCACTTCTGCCTTTTTCTGGGTATGTGGTACCCAGAAATCAAATCCAGAACTTGGTGCATGGTAAGCAAGTGCACTACCACTAGGGCACACTCCCGGCCCCCAAGATTGGATTTCTATCTCCACCTACTATGAGGCCTTTCTGAAATGAATACTTAAAGATAAAAGGTTCCATTTTTAAAAATCTTCATAGAAGGTAAAAAGAATTTTGAGATTTCAAGATATCTTCCAATCAGGTGCCCTCATACCTATAGTCTCACAATCACAGATTGTGTGTGTGTGTGTGTGTGTGTGTGTGTGTGTGTGTGTGTGTGTGTGTGTTGGATCCAGCAATATCTAGAAACTTGGAAGGCATTCCTGTGGGCGGGTGTGTCTGTGAGAGGGCTTCCAGAGAAGGTTAGCATGAGAAATGAGGTGGTGCAATCAGCCTGGGCATCATCTGAATGGCTGTGGGTGGAGAGCAAAAATACAGAAGGCAAATCAGCCTCCCCTCTTAGTCCCTGAAAGTTAGGATATGCTCACCTCCCATCCCGACCTCAGAAGCCCAGGTTCTTCTGGTGCTTAGATTCCAGGTCTTTCAACAGCAACCCCTCCCTAGACTCTCAGGCTTTGCCCCCAAAAGAGAACTACACGTTCACCTTCCCTCATTCTGAGGTCATCAGACTTGGAGTGCACCATGCTCTTAGTAATTCCAAAATCTCCAGTCTGCAAACCACCGGTACTGTTATGGGGCTTTTTAGTCACCATAATGACATGAGGCATTTAGAAAATAATATAATATATAATATAGTATTATATATATAATGTTGCTTCTGTCTTTCTTCCAAAGAAAATTCATTAACATAGGCCATGTTGGTTGAAAATTCAATTTTATAACAAAGATGAAGCTACAGACACAGAAACCGATTCTACATGCCACTTATAAATTGAAAGCATAGAGCTTTATATTCTGAACTTTCAGACCTCTAACTCTAGAACCCAAGAGGATCCCTTGTCCTTAATGGAAAAAAGTTGGAGTTCTTTCGGTTGTAATTCCCCATCAGTCCTTATTGAGACCACAGGCCCTAGCAGGCTACTTAGGATTCCCAAAGCACTTAAAAAGGGCCAAGGTTGTGGTATATCCTCAGGATCCCTGACAGAGATATTCACATAGAAACCAATGCTCTGGACTGGCCTGGCTAGAACCCTACTTTAAATGCCAATTCTCAGCTTTTTAAAAGAAAATGGCAGCAGATAAATTCACATCTAGCAGCAATAGTAGCAGCTGATTGTTTCATTAAGCCAAGCAATAGTAGTAGCTGATTGTTTCATTAAGCCAATCCCTTCAGAAGCTGTGAGGAGTGGGTGATTCCATGTAGCCTGGTTGTTCTCTGAGATTGATCATCAGGAAGCTTGCTGTTAGAAAACTCCTTGTCAGGTCTCTGTGACCCACTAATCAGCAGAACAAATCAGGGCTATTCAGGTCTCTGAAGAACCACTTGCCATTCTTAAACACCGCAACAAAATGCTTCCTGATCTCTACTGAACTTGACTAGGACCTACTTGTGGTTCATCAAGGAAGAGCCCTGGATCAGACTATTTGTCCAGGTGGACTGAGTGCCAGCTAAGGTCTCCATCATGATACTCCCACAGTGTGGCCTCAGCATTATGAAAGAAAAATCAGAGGTTGATTTTTCCATTCCTGGTTAACAATTTAAGCAACTTGTTAGAACTTTCTTTGCCCTAGGTACGTACCTAGGGCAATTTCCATGCCTCGTACCTAGGTACCTAGGGCAATTTCCATGTCTCAGTGGGACTCGATTAGAGGAGAAGCTGCTGCCCAGGGTAGTACAACCTCTGGGGATTGGAGATGAAAGCCGACTTAGGGCACTTTCAAAATAAAAATGTATTGCAAGTCTTGATAATTTATAGTATATATTAATTGCTCAAAATAGGAGTTTGCACAAAGAAAAATTTGATTTGGGCTGGACACTAGTGGCACATGCCTTAATCCTAGCTACTCAGGAGTAGGTAGGATTTTATTTCTCAGGATCATCATTCAAAATCAGTTGATTCTCAAAAGCAAAAAAAAAAAATAGCCATAACTGGAGCTGTAGCTCAAATGGTAGCACATGATCCTTAAGCATAAACAATTAGGGAAAGTGCCCACTCCCTGAGTTCAAGCTGCAGAACTAGCTCCAAAAAGCATTGGTATATATTTTTTAAATGTTCTCTGCTCTGAGAGAGGCAGGAACCCAAAGGGGACATAATGCATGGGAAAGAGCAGCCAAAACTTTAGAGACAAGGATGGTATTAATTGTTTGATTAAAGGCACACTGGTAACTATTTTTCTTTGATTTAAGATTTACACTCCTACCTTGGGCTCTACTAGCAGAGATCTGCAATAGAGCAAAATCTTGATACATAAGGCCATATAGTATGAAGCTAATTGAAAGGACCTCCAGGATATTGAAACAAAAGCCATATAACGAATGATTGTTGTCCTTAATGTACTATGTTGTCTCTCATCTCCTTTGCTGTCCCTTGGGTATCTCATATTGTTATAGTATCTCACTTTGTTATCTGATATATTGAATTTATTTGTATTTGGTTATTTGAAATTTGATAGGGAAGGGGGGAAAACCAAGACGGGTGGGGGGTGTGGGGGGGGGAGGGAAATGTGTACCAAGACATGTGAAAGGGAATCAATGTACGTGAATTAATGCACCTTCTATCTGGCAAATATCATGTAACCCTTTTACTAATTACAATTTAAAAAATGCAAAATAAATAAATAAAAAACAACACAGACAACAAAAAAGATTTACACTCCTTCAATAAGCTGAAAATAGTTTAAAGTGAGTGTGTGGTGGCAACAATTTTCTCCCTCTTCTCATTTTCCTGAATAATTAATTCGCTTTTGGAACTGAGTATATCTTTTCATATCTTAAGGGAAAAACACTAGTCCTGAGAAGGGGTGGGGGTGACATTTGGGAAATAACTCCTTTTAGAACAACATAACGCTTGCAAAAGAAAATCTCAAGCTGGACATGTGTCTTGAAGGGAGCATTTGTCAAAACCCATCAGTTGTTTAAAAGGATGCTCAAACCATTATGTTGTAATGACCCACGTGTAATCAGTAGATCAGTCTTGAAATCAGTGGGTGCAACTGACAAAACAACGTAACAGCAAGAATGACTAAATATTCCAGGTATCATCACAAAGAGAAGCTCTTATCCTAAGATGAAGTTTGGCCAAATTCTCAACCTACTTTTTTTCACAATAAATACCCAAGCTTAGGACTTATTGTACCTGTTTCTAGATGTGCCTACATGCACGTCTGGGTCATATACAGCCTGTCTACGTTTCCTTTGCTTTTCTCTACTACTAAACTTCCATCCTCTCTACCTCCATGTGTCCTCTAGTCAATTTTTGCAAAAGTATCATCAAACCTAATACTCAAGGGCCAGAGGGAGGCTTCCACCATTTGGGAACTTCACACAAAATGAGAGACATACACGAAGAAAAGGAGGAAGAATGGGAGAGGCAGACAGGCATAGGAAGAGCCAACGGGTTTGTGTATCTGGTGAAGACAGGCAGCAGCCTCTTTGTTTTCTGAGCTGGCCTCCTTCAGCCACCAATTCCCTCCCTGACCAATGTCTATGAGAGAGACCTCCGTAGTCCTCTCACTGGGTTCTGACATGAGAACACAATGCACTTCAATATCCTTCCAGGCAAATGATTGAACATCTCAAACCACTACAATTCACTTCAAAACAGCCATCCATGCATCATGCCTGGATGAAGGTTTTTGTTGTTGTTTTGTTTTCCATATTAAGGCTGGTCTCTGCCTGAATGCCTCTGTGTAAGCTTTTCCTCTTCTTTGCTACAAGGAATCTTCAAGAATGAATCTACACTTCTCAAGGTTAGATTTAGCATCTGGGAGGCAAACACTGGATATATAAATTGGTTTACATGTATAAGTGAGCTGTAACTATATTGTTTTTTTCTGATTTTTCATTCCCTGAGAAATATACTAACTGCTGTAAAATACATAATGGGGAAAAAAGAGATCTCAATGGTTTATCACTCACTATCAAAGGAGTATAATATGTACTAAACACCTACAACCTGAAAGCTCTTATCATCTTTGTTGTTCTTACAACTATATTGGTCTTTTCCACCTTTTGATGTTTTGATCAAAGCTGGCTATCCTATCTCCAGGTTTCGATCCATTAGCAGAGATGTAACCAAGGAAACATTTAAATTAGAGTTGATTGAGTTCACAGTCAGGATCTGAATGGATGACAGATGTTCCAATGAAATTCAGTGACCAACATGCCTAATGTTACCTTTGTATATCTCATAAAACCTACCTAAATCACTTCCTGTTGCTATAAAAGAGAGAGAAATTACATGCATTCAGGAAGAAAAGAGGTCAGATGGGATTAATAGGTACAAATCAATAAAACACTTGCACACTTACATTTCACTGTGAGACACAGAAATCAATGCCGAGCACTGTAATTACTTACATCAGGGCCCAGTTTTGTCAACATATGGTGAAAGAAACCATCAAGCTCCTTTTCTCCTATGTATCCTTTCTCTAAATGCAAAGAGATCAGCATTAAATATTAGCTACTTATATAAAATAGCATGCAACTTTCAGAATTTATCTAAATTTGTTCTTAATTTCACAAAATCCTCACAGATCCTTTTATTATTCTAATAATGAAACATCAGTATCCATCTGTAGAAGAGATGACTTTAGGCAGTGAATACATATTCCAGGGTAAATGTTGGGGTTTATACTGATATTTGGAGCTTTTTTTAAAAAAGAACACTACCAAGCACATGGATTTTAATTAATGGATAAGCTTTAGAATAAAATCCAATGCAAAGATTGGAACTATTTCACAGGGGATAAATATTGAACCTAGTCTGTGAGTGTTTATACTCACTTTAGATATTTTCTGTTTCTTTACTTACTAAAAAAATAGCAAGTAGGTGATTTCGTTTTCATGAAATTTTTTGGTGTGGAGTGAGAGTAAATTTGAAAGTTGATAAACTTACCCAACTTTTGAGAAAGTGGAGGGGTGTAGGGGAAATGCAATAAGTCTGACATCACATAATTGAATCTCTACTCACATGCCTTGAATACATACAGAATACATATCTATGTTGATATGTATCATTGGCATATATAATTGTATGCACACTGGTTGAGAAGGGAGACAAAGATCCCTCCCCTTTGAATGTTTAGCAAGGATTCTAGACGTGTAACAGCAATACACCAGTCTTATGCCAAGTCCACCGCACTAGTTATGCTGTTTAAACAACGCAGGTCGTTACCTATAGGAAAAGACGTGCAGAAAGAGAAAACCCAGATCCTCCACCTGTGTGCAAAGGCCGGTTCCTACTCACCATCCGCATCAAAGTGCTGCCACACTTGCCAGAAGCCAGCAGCATCTAAACGCCTGGGTGCGCGTTTGTGGGCGCTGTCCATGGTGCTGACCGCTTCACTGGAGCACCAGGAACCACACAACTTTGGCAAGAACTTCCTTAAACTGCTACCAGGCTCCTTTGCCTGCTTCGTTCCTTCTCTGTTTATCAGCTAGCTGTTGGTGGGGCTGGCTGGAGGACAGCTGGAGAGGGCACTGGTGGCAAGGGGGCGTCGCTGAGCCGCGAACTCTCAGTGCGATCAGCTGCTGGCTGGTCGTCCTTGCCCCGCCCCCGTGTGCTGTCCCTGCAGGTCTGCAGGGCAGCGCCTGCCTGTCTGTCTCAGCAAGCGCTGTGCTGTGCAGGGATTGGGGAAGAAAGAATCTGTCTCCAGATGTCCATGGCTCATTGCTCTTGTCTTTTAACTTCTTTCTCAAATTCAAAGGAAACATCACCACCACCACCCTCCCCCGCCCCACGTTTGACTCACCTTTCAAACTAGTGTCTCAAGCTGTTTTCTAGAAGAGGCTGGTGGAAGATGTGTCAGTGCTGAGGCCTGATGAGTTAGACATGGAGTGAAGGGGGAGGGAAAGTGACTAGGGGTGAAAGGTGGGAGCAGTCAAAGAAACAGGCTGTGTTGTTTCCCTCATTGGTAGTAACTAGAATGTGCCTATAAATCTACAAGTAAACATACAGAATAACTAATAATATATAATATATATTATATACACATATATGTATATGAACACATGGACATGATAAATACTGAAGCCAAAGGAGGCTATGCATAGGAGTGGTGGACAAAGGCTCAAGAGCTATGTACAGATAATCATATAAAAGAATATTCTGTGAAAAGGAAACAAGAGAGTTTTAGTTGCCCTTGTTGTTGCTCTTTTGGCTTTTTTATCCTTTGGTCTTGTTGGTTTGTTGGCATTTGGGAAGGTGAAGGAGAGCACATAAAAGGTGGAACAAAGATAAGCAGACACTGGGCCGTGAGTTTGGCCTAGTGGTAGAGTGCTTGCCTAGCATGCACGAAGACCCGGGTTCGATTCCTTGGTACCACATACATAGAAAAAAGCCAGAGGTGGTGCTGAGGCTCAAGTGGTAGAGCTCTAGACTTGACAAAGTCCAAGGACAGTGCTCAGGACCTGAGCTCAAGCCCAGGACTGGCAAAAAAAAAAAAAGATAAGCAGACATAATGATCCTCAGTGGACATTGGGTGGAAAATGAGCTGCCTATCTTGTGGGTGTGGGAGAAATAGGTCAAAAAGAATTGTACTCTCTATTCATTACCTGATTCGTGTAACTGTAAACTCTCTGTATATCAGCTCTACAATAACAATAATAAATAAATAAATACAACCCAGAGACAAAAAAAAAGTAGGAGCAGTAAGAAAGAGTCAGTACACAGCCCTGACTGTATAGAACATGCATTCTGCTATCTGCTATCCTATTCTGCACCATAAGGACTTGATGCTGCCTGCCCTTGGGGGGTGTAAAGTGGCACCATCAAGATGGCCAGGAAAAGACATAAGAATTCTAAGCCCTATTCTGCCTGGGAAGGAGTCTATCTACAAGGAGACAGCTTGGCCAATTGCAAAGTTTTCAGATAGAAAGATGAGATGGTCATGTGCTTTTCCAAAAAGCCAGATGTAGACCAAAAGCCTAAAATCATTTGAAAGAACATAGATATTTCTACTGATTTAAAATGCATAACTTTGATTAGTTAATTTCTGAAAAAGTAAACTATATCATCACTGGTGAATAAAGTTCTGGAAAACATTAGACAGGAACATAGGTGGAGAAAAGGAAAAGAACTCGGTATCTATGGCTTCTCATGTAGCTCTGAGATATTATTAGATACACAATAATCAGCCAGGAATGGTCATCTATGTGAACTCATAAGGTTTATGACTTAATGTTGTTTTCTAATAAATAAGAGAAAAAAAGGCAAATGTCAAGTTCTAAGGTAATGGTTAAATAAGTGATGATGCATCTCCATGATGTGTTTTGTTGCATACACAGACACCTTTATTTTGGAGACTGGTGATGTTGAAGACTCATATCATAAAGACTAAGAAGGAAATTATAAAAGCATACATATAGTATGGCAAAATTCTGTAAAACAATGTTTCTACATATAGAACAAACCAGTATTACAAATACTAGTATGATTAATGCTTACCTGTGAAATAGGGAAGCTCATAGCTGATATTAATTTTGAAATTTATCATTCTTTTATTTGAAAACTGCCTATCATTTGTGTATAGTGGTAACTATTTTACACACACACACACACACACACACACACAATTTAAAAAGTGAAATTCAGGAAAGAAAAAGAGAAGTATAGCTACTAGAAGTGCTGTGTTCCTCAGGACTGGCGAATAAATGGAATTTATACCACCAAGAGCCAGTCATCTGGAATGTTGTTTTAATTCTTTTGTGTGTGTGTGTGTGTGTGTGTGTGTGTGTGTGTGTGTGTGTGCATGCATGCACACGCACGGTGCACGCTGGGATTTAAACCTAACCCTTGGCACTGTCTCTTACCTTTTATGCTCAATGCTAGCACCCAATAATTTGAGCCACATCTCCATTTCTGGTGAGTCTCACAGATTTTTCTGCCCGAGGCTGGCTTCAAACAACAATCCTTAGATCTCAGCCTCCTGAGTAACTAGAATTGCAGATTTAAATTACTGGGCACCTAACCACTTTCTTTCTTTTAATTACAAGGCCTGTTATGGCACTCGCTAGATGCTGTTTGCATACCTTGATGCATTTCTCTGAGAAAGCATCCAAAGCTTCGACAGAAAAGAAACCATTAGGAAAGTGGTTAAGGTACTAGGTCAAAGGGAGATACTGTGACTCACCAGAAAGGTTCTTTTTCCTGAGTGCTGGAGTGAGGATGGAGAAACAAGACACAATGAGCACAGAATAAAGCAAAAGATCAAAAAACAAAATTAACTAGGACACATTGTGCAGCATAGGGATTAACTTAACGCCATTTATGGAGATTTTTAATGCTTTGGAGTCAGCCTCTATATTATTTTCTTTAAAGCTCCCCTATGGATTATGTTAGAAGCACTTATCAGTCTTTTGTCTCCAGTTTCTTGCTTTCATTTTGTTCATTTTATTACTTTGGTTTTGACTATTATAAAGGACCATTTGAAAAAAAGGTAGAATTAATACTCTTTTTTATTATTTAATATTCCAATTTTTGAAAGAGACTCAAATTTATATGAAGTAATTCAGTGAAGCTTTAACAAGTGATGGCTGAAACTGGGAACCAAAATGAGATGTTTTTTTTTTTATTCTCTACTGATGTCATTTTCTCCTGCAATCATTTCTGCTTTTCTCATTAGCATCACTAATTAATGGTTAGTTGAACAAGAAACCGCAGTGGTCTATAATTTGAAGCATTGTTAATTAACCCTGATGCATGCATTCAATTCTAACTAAAACTCAGAATGTTATTTCTAACTGGAAACATAAAGAATACCTTCTTTGATATCATTTTCCAATATTTATTGGAGATTCAAATGTAATAGGCACCTCACAGACTATATAAACCAGCTTAGAGTTCAGAAACAATTTTAATTCAGTGCCATACCAACTCCAAAGGGCAAAAGAAATAGACTAAAATAAACTGGACAATATCTATCAGAAGAAAAATAACTTGGAACAATGGAAATAGTACCGACGCTTTTGTAAAAACATGCCTCTATTGTTCCCTGAACAATTATTCCAAAGAGTATGCAATTTAAATAGTAAAGATCAGAAATTTTAGAAGGAGTATTCTTCCATATTTCATCAAGCTACAACCAACAATAATAACACATAGTTCTATGTCCTCCATCATTTTCATTTGCACAGAAATTGAATTATCCTGTTCTGTAACTTGCCTGTTTCAGTTGACATTATGAGCCATGTCATTAAATGATTCTCCTATGATGTTACTGTAAGAATGGCATTATTACTTAAAGTTTTCTTTTTGGACTCTAAAAATTTTAGCCTTTTTAAGACAAGATAATGAAGTAATATGAGTATTTTTATTTATTTGTACAAGTGTTGATTTATATTTATGTGGTCTTAGTGAGTTGATCCTTTCTGTCATTATATGATGACTTTTTTTTTTTTTGGCCAGTCCTGGGCTTGGGCTCAGGGCCTGAGCACTGTCCTTGGACTTTCTCAAGGCTTAGCAGTCTACCACTTGAGCCTCAGCACCACTTCCAGCTTTTTTCAATGTATGTGGTACCGAGGAATCGAACCCAGGTCTTTGTGCATGATAGGCAAGCACTCTACCACTAGGCCAAACTCCTGGCCCCATATGATGACTTTTTAATCTTTCTTTTTTAGGTCACAGTTTGCACAAAGGGGCGGTAACTTTTTTTTTTTTTTTTTTTTTTGCCAGTCCTGGGCTTGGGCTCAGGGCCTGAGCTCTGTCCTTGGGCTTTCTCAAGGCTAGAGCTCTACCACTTGAGCCTTAGCACCACTTCTGGCTTTTTCCTATGTATGTGGTACCAAGGAATCAAACCCAGGTCTTAGTGCATGCTAGGCAAGCACTCTGCCACTAGGCTAAACTCCCGGCCCAAGGGCTGTAACTTTTTATCTTACAGTATTTTTTTGTCTGTTAAGGTCTGTCTAATACAAATCAGTTCACCAGTTTCCTGCTGCAGCATTTGTTTGCTACTGCTGTCTCTAGCTATTTCCATTTATTATCGGCATGTTCTAGGTGTGTCTGCAGAAAATATAATCCTTGTAACTTAATTATTGAAACACTGGGATATAGTTCATGTTATTTCCTTGTCTTTCAATATTTATCTTTCTATCCTTTTTCCTCTCTTTTTTGATTGATGAAATGCTTTTTTTAGATGTTGAGATAATGTATAGAGGGGCTACAGTTACATTCGTCAGATAGGAGGTGCATTTGCCCTGTACAACTATTCCTGTCTTCTACCTCTTCAGTAACTGGATTTAAAGGCATGAGCTAAGTAGCCAGCCTGGAAGAGGTAATTTTTAATGTATAGACAATTGATGTACATTAGCTTACATTGAGATAAAACTCTGTAGGTCTCAATTTTATAGTGAGTTTCTAGTCTTCTTAAATGGCTTCTGAGAACTTGAAGGACAATGTCAAATGATATGGTAAATACCTTCATAGTATTATGTTGGTCTTGTTGCAATCCTATTTCCACTTAGCTACTAACCCCTTAGACTCTTCCACCAAACAATTACTGTAATAGTTTTGTAAGTGGTTCATATAGCATTTTTGTTATTTTCAAATTATGAATCATTAGCATACCTAATCCATTACACTGTTAGAAATACAAATCATTAAGTTTTTAATATCATGTTGCTTTGCAAAAATTTCCAATTTTCTATGTTGAAAATGAATTGAAATCTTTATTTAAAAACTTTCAGATTCTCAATGTTCACAATTTTGTAAAGATTTTTGTATTCTCTCACTCTTTCTCTGTCTTCCCTCTCTGTCCTTCATTCCTTTATTTTTCAACTCCATAAAGTTCTTCCTCTATGGAGTCATACATGTGTGTGTTTGTGTGTGTGTGTGTGTGTGTGTGTGTTGTGTTGTGCGTGTGTTGTGTGTGTGTGTGTGTTGTGTTGTGTGTGGTGTGTATGTGTGTGTGTGTGTGTGTGTGCATGTGCACATGCTGGGGCTTGAAATCAGGGCCTGGACAGGCTCGAGCTTTACTGGTAAAGGCTAGTAGTCTACCATTTGAGTTACACTTCTAGATGTTTGGTAGTTAATTGGAGTTAAGAGTCTCATAGACTTTCTTGTCCAGGCTGGCTTTGAATCATGATCCTCAGACCTCAGCCTCCTGAGTAGTTAGGATTGCAGATGTGAACAACTGGTGCTCAGTTTGAAAATAGAAAGTAGGACACTGAGTTTCAACACAAGATAATGATTTATAAAATATTTTGTTAACATAGTTATGAAATGCATGTAATTATGCATGCATGCTAATACCTCATCTTTGTCAGTTCTTGGACTTTGGAAACATTATTTGGAAGATTTGACTAAACAGCAGGTGGGAAAACGAACTGCAGTTAGCAGGTAATTTGGACATTTAATAACTGTTTAACTGCAGCTAATTGCAAATCCCCTACTAAGAAAGAGCTGCTGTCCATGTGCTCCACATAGTTAAATCCCCTGTGCGAGTATGGGTCGGGAGTATGGTAGGACTCGTACACTCCTCAGCTGAATTCGAATGATCCACCCAAACTTTCCTTTGCCAGATTTGGACAGTGCTGCTTATGATCTAATTTGACTTGGGAGTGTTCACTACATCTCAAGATTATTGATTTGTGACCAAGATCTGGTGAAATAAAACTCCTAACAGCAGCGATCTGGAATCAGTGTTTTTTAAAAGCTACTTAGGAGATTCCAATTATCTCTAAAATTTGGATCACACTAGAAATGCTGAGGAAAATGAGACTCAGAGAGATGGGATACCTAAGGTCACCCTTGCTAACTAACTAGTGTCTTGTGCCCTTTCCGTGTATTTATGGAAGGTTTAGGAGAGGAAGAAAACTGGCATCAGCATCTTCCTCAATTCCTCAAAATGGCAATGGGCACACGTGAGCACTCTAGCAAGTCAGGACAGCAACAAAGGTTATGCATCAGGGTTTTTACCTTCAGAAGAATCTTTTAAATAATTTAATTGAAAAAGCTATTCCATTTTTCACGTCCCGAAAATGGGAAGGTCCTAGAAATGGGAAGACCAGTAGAGTCTTATTGGACCACTGGATTTCTTCAAATTTTTGCCTCACCCAAACTGGGGACTTCTTGGACACAGTCTTGTCTAGCCTGTGATGTCTGCTTATGCTTGTTAAAATGACAGTCGGGGCTTATGCTAGGGCAATGGGATATCCACACTGAGAGAAGCCAAGTGGCTTGAGGCATGGGATAGAGTGCAGATCTATGAATGCTGGGAACCAGTGGTACATGGGTAGTAGAGTAGTGGTTGGGGCTGAAGAGCACTTTTGAAGAAGAGGAAGAAATGTTTTTGCTTTTAAGAATTAGAGGAATAGGAGATACACTAGGCCTCCTTGGCACAGGTCGAAACTTTCTTAATAAGGACCAAGAATCACAACTAATCAGAGAAAGGCTGGATAAGTGGGACTGCATTAAACTGCAGGGCTTTTGTATGGCAAAGGACATAGCTAGTAAACTAATCAGGAAGCCTACAGAGTGGGAGAAGATCTTCACCAACCATACAACGGACAAAGGCCTCATATCTAAAATACATCAACAGCTCAAAAAATTAAATCTATCTAAATCAAATCTAATCTCCAAAGTAAAAACCATCCCATTAAAAGATGGGCCAAAGACTTAAAGAGAGTCTTCTCTGAAGAAGAAATAAAAATGGCCTATAGACACATGAAGAAATGCTCCACATCTCTGGTCATAAAAGAAATGCAAATCAAAACAACTCTAAGATTCCACATCACTCCAGTTAGAATGGCCAGGATCAAGAAAACTAATAACAACAGATGCTGGAGGGGATGTGGCCAGGAGGGATCACTACTACACTGTTGGTGGGAATGCAAACTCATTCAACCACTATGGAAAGCAGTGTGGCAGTGGCTCAAAAGGCTAAACATAGAACTCCCCTATGACCCAGCAATTCCACTACTTGGCATTTACCCAACCATCCAGAAACAAGGACATACTAAATCCACCAGCACAACAATGTTTATTGCAGCACTATTTACCATAGCAAAGATATGGAACCAACCTAGATGTCCCTCAGTTGATGAGTGGATCAACAAGATGTGGTATTTGTACACAATGGAATTCTATGCTGCTGTCAGAAAGAATGACATCACCCCATTTGTTAGGAAATGGAAAGACTTAGAAAAAATCATATTAAGTGAAATAAGCCAGACTCAAAGGAACTTAGGCTCAGTGGTTTACCTCATTTGTCATAATCAGTAGAAACCTTGGGCTCTCCTAGCAGAGATTTGCAATAGAGAAAACCTTGATACAAAAGGCCATATAGTAGAACGCTAAATGAAAGGATCTCTAGGATATAGAAACATAAGCCATATAATGAATGATTGTTGTTCTTAAGATACTATGTTATCTCTCATCTCTTTTGCTGTCCCTTGGTTATCTCATATTGTTACAGTATCTCACTTTGTTACCTGACATATAGGATATATTTGTATTTGGTTATTTGAAATTGGGTAGGGAAGGGGGGAAAACAAGATGAGGGGTGGGGGTGGGGGGGAGGGAAATGGGGACCAAGACATGTGAAAGTGTATCAATGTATGGGAATTAAAGCACCATCTATCTGACAAATATCATGTAACCCTTCTATTAATTACAATAATAAATATATGAAAAAAAGAATTAGTGCATGTAGCTATGTACCATAGCAAAGATATGGAATCAACCCAGAGGCCCCTCAGTAGATGATTGGATCAAGAAGATGTGGTATTTATACAGAATGAAATTCTATGCTGTCATCAGAAAGAATGACATCGCCCCATTTGTAAGGAAATGGAAAAAAATCATATTCAGTGAAGTAAGCCAGACCCAAAGGAACATAGGCCCAATGGTTTCCCTCATTTATCATAATTAGTACACACCTGGGACTCTCCTAGCAGAGAATTACAATAACTCAAAAACCTAGATACATAAGGTCATATAGGATGAAACTAAATGAAAGGATCTCTAGGATATGGAAACAAGAGTTTTATCTTGAGTGATTATTGTTCTTAATATACTATGTTATTTCTCTTCTCCTTTGTGGCCCTTTGACTAATCTCATATTGTTACTGTATCTGACTTTGTTCCCTGGTATATTGTATATATGTTTATTTGAAATAGGAAAGGGAGGGGGAAGAAAAATGATTGGGAGGGGTTGGGGAGAAGGAAATGGGGACAAAAATGTAAGAAGGGGTATCAATGTGTGAGAAGTAATGCACCCACTATCTGGCGAATGTAACTGTAATCCTCGATAATAAAAAGTAAAATGGAAAAAGCAAAAAAAGAATAACATTATAAATATTACAATATTTCTAAATTAACAAAATGGCAGAGTATGTATCCAGTACCTGGAAATAGTTTGAATTCATTGTTAATAAACGCTTCTTTAAGGTGTTTAAAAAAAAAGAATTAGTGCACGTAGGTAAAGCAAGTCAAGAGACAGGCTTCTTTTCACAGAAAGATTAATATTTTTCTAGGAGCTTGCCTCATATTTTCATGCATGTCAAGATTAGGAAATCCCACACACAAACAAGAACTCATTGGTTTCCTGGGAACACCTGCTTCTCAGATGAACAGAATGTACTTCATGGGGTTAAAAGCAATTTGCCTTTCATGAAGCTCAAAGATAGGTCAATATTTACTTAGGCAGATTTCATGTTATTTTTCTGGCATCATCTAGGCTGATATTTCCTTGATAAAATATTGACAAATCTGATATGACATACTTTGGTGCTAACTCTAAATGGAAGAGCAGTGGCCCATAAGTAACAACTTCATTCTGAGCATAAATTTATTTTGTGTCTAAATTTTAGCCTAATGTCTTGGGGGTCACTATAGGGTACCTAGAAAGAAGGGAATAAAACACGAGACTGAAGCAGGGTGTGGTCAAGGGAGATTGCTTTCCCAGCTTCCTGACTTGTACTTTTTAGGAATCCATTAAACAATAGTACCTCCCTTTCTTGAGAAATAAGACCCAGCCATGTGAAGATTAAAATATTAGCCTGATTACTGATAAAATGATAGAAAACAAAATGTGGCTGCAATAAACTTCTGGACATTTTCTGATTTCCAAATGTAATGTGTTTGCCTATTCTTGGAAGACCTGGGTGAATGCAGACCCCACCCAGCAGGCAAAACTTTGTCCTGTTAACTCACCACATGCTAGTAGTCCTCTCTACAGAGGCGGCATACTTATCCTGTTAAGTACTGAATTCGATCCCCTCAAAATTCTTTTTTTTTCTTTCTTTTTTTTATTGTAATTAGTGAAAGGGTTACATGATATTTGCCAGATAGAAGGTGCATTAATTCACATACTTTGATACCCTTTCACATGTCTTGGTACCCATTTCCCTCCCCCCCACACCCTCCACCCGTCTTGTTTTTCCCCCCTTCCCTATCAAATTTCAAATATCCAAATACAAATAAATTCAATATATCAGATAACAAAGTGAGATACTATACCGATATGAGATAACCAAGGGATAGCAAAGGAGATGAGAGACAACATAGTACATTAACGACAACAATCATTCATTATATGGCTTTTGTTTCAATATCCTGGAGGTCCTTTCAATTAGCTTCACATTATATGGCCTTATGTATCAAGATTTTGCTCTATTGCAGATCTCTGCTAGTAGAGCCCAAGGTTTCTACTGATTCTGACGAATGAGGGAAACCAACCCAGATGTCCCTCAGTTGATGAGTGGATCAACAAGTTGTGGTATTTGTACACAATGGAATTCTATGCTGCTGTCAGAAAGAATGACATCGCCCCATTTGTTAGGAAATGGAAAGACTTAGAAAAAGTCATATTAAGTGAAGTAAGTGAAGTAACCCCTCAAAATTCTTATTTAGGCCATAACCTCAATGTGTTTCTACTTGGAAATAAAGGGCTTTAGAGAGGATATTAAGGTCAAATATGGCCTTAAGAGTTGGAACTTGTATTTTATTTTATTTTATTTTTGATATTTTTATTGTAATTAATAAAAGGGTTACATGATATTTGCCAGATAGAAGGTGCATTAATTCACATACATTGATACCCTTTCACATGTCTTGGTCCCCATAACCCTCCCCGCCAGGAACTTGTATTTTAAAAAGAGATTCTAGATAATGCTCTCTCCCTGTATTCACAGAAGAAAGGATATATGAGGATATAGTGAGAAGGTACCTATCCACAAATCAAGAAGTTCTCAGCCATGATGTTACCAGATAGCAATCATGAAAAAGCAAGCTCTTCTAATGATTTCAAGTGCTTGAGTACCTAAGACCTAGAAACTAGAATGGCAGACCCAGTGACATACAGTTTCGAACACTGACATGTGGGGCCTATTGCCGTGGACTTTAAAAGCCAGAGACTTTTGGCTCCAGGGACTCAGAGTGGACGATGCTTATTTCTCTGAGCTATCACCTTCAGTACATTTGTGCAATTAGCATCTGTCCTATTTTGTTCTTTTCTTTCTGGTAGTTTGGAGGAGTGAACCCAGGGCCTAATGATTGCTATGTAGGTACTCTACCACTTGAGCTACTCTCTTGGCCTTTGGCAGCTTTTTCAAATCTCATTCCAATAGCAATGGGTAACAACAGCAGCCAGCAGCAACCAGCAGCAGGCAGTCTCTGCTACTATGGCTTTTCACCTGGCTTCAGGTGGTGTGACCCTCATTTCTACAGCCATAGATATTGGAGATAGTTCTCTGGTTTCATGAGAACCTTACCATAAAGTTCAGTTAACTCTGGGAAACTCTTCTAGCAGCCAGGGCCTTCAAGCTCTTCACTGCCTTTATTGTCCTCATTGCCTCTGTTCCTTGTCTTTTCTGTTCCAGCTGCTCTCTGGAACTCTTCAGCTGCCCTCTCATTACTACTGCCACTGTCACTACTGCTACCGCTTTTGGCAAACCTCTGGCTTCTTCTCTCATTTTACCAGTTCAGCCTGTTCTAGGAACAATACTGATTAAAAGTAAGCAAGAAAAGTTCTGTGCCAAGAAGGCCAAAGGCAGCCTAGAAGCATGTCCTCTAGAAGACTCAGAAAGTCAAATAGCCTACTAATATAGCTAGAAAAGGAGTGGAGCACCAATTATAGTGATTCGTGCAAATCAATGACTGTGTCTGCACCAATTATAACACAGTATCTCATGCAAATAAAGGTCTGTGTTTGCACCAATCACAGGTCTTCTTTTAGAGCCACAGGGGAAGTACTCCCCCTCTGGTTTGAATAAGAATAGCTGCAGGATAAACAGGGTTAGCTAGCATTCACCAAGGCTTAAGATAGCAAAAAGGGTTGGTAAAATCTCTTTGAATTGGTATTAGCTGAGATAGTGTATTCTTAAGCCAGAACTGTGTTTTACCAACAAGCCGCTGTGGTTGTTGTGTCTGAGTGTTCAAAGCAGCCAGGCAGTCCAGCCAGCTGCTTGGCTGATAGTTCCATGTCCAAGGTAGCAGGGAAATGTCTAACTGGAACATAACAATGAGGCCAGTACTAGTACCTCTTCTGATTTAATCGTGTCCCAACCCTCCCATCTCTAAGTACCACAGTCAGATTAAGCTTCTCCTCTTTTAGTGTCATTAGGATATTGAAGATTAATCTCCTGTTTGAGTTCTGGAGGACAACTATATATAATCTGGACATTTAAATAACTTGTATAGGTTTCCACACCCATTTTTAGTTCATGTCTTACCTTATATTATCCTTCTTTCACAGGTGTAGGTCAGGTGTAGTTTGTGGTCTCTGTTCAGAGCTTTATGAATGTGCCGGCTTCCAATAAACCCTTTCACACCTCTTCCCCATACCTCATCCCATGACAGCTGCCCCAACAGCCAACTGAGTGGTTGTACTGGTCAAGGACCACTTACTGCATCACCAGCTTCCAGAGCCTGGACCCATAGACCATGCTGAGGGCAGGTGGTAGAGCCGCTGGGCGTGCAGAGATATCTTCATGCCCAGCTTTGCTCTGGACACCTTCCACATTGTGGATGAGAAGCTAAGTCACTTTTTTGATACACCACAACCCAACTGGCAGAGTCCCTTGCCAACAAAAGACACGTGCCAGAGCACCCACAGTACTTTTCACACTTTCCACCTGCTTAATCACATGAAGTGGGCATCTGAAAAGTCAGGAGGAACTTCCTGCCTTGAGTGTTCAATCTCTCTCTTTCTCTCTCTCTCTCTCTCTCTCTCTCTCTCTCTCTCTCTCTCTCTCTCTCTCTCTCTCTCTATATATATATATATATATATATATATATAATGTGTGTGTGTACTTTACCTTAATATATTGTTATATCGTATATATCAATTTATTATATATTGTATGTTATATATTATGTATTAATATATATTAAGGGAAAGTAGACAGTAGATATTTGGAAGTTTTTTCTTGATCTCCTTAAAAACATTTTAATAATCTAAACCTAGCAGTGTTGCTATGTTCCAGTGCTCTAGACTTGACCACAAAAAGAGATTATCCCAAACTTGGGTGTCTGGTTAGGAGAAAATGCTTGTTACCTGCTTGTATTAAATAGACCAGTCACTTTCCTAACTTTACCCAAGAAGTTTGTTGTGAGCTAATCACAATGGTGTCTCTGCTTGTGGTTGATACTTTAATAAGCTGGCTGCTCTGGGACTCTGGGACTCCTAATAAGAAAAGATCCCCTCTTCTGGATGATACCTTCTATCTACTTCACCCCAGGTGAACTTCCTGCAAAAGCAAAGCTGGGGAAGCCGAAGTTCTACTCATTTAATAATATAAGGCAGCAAAGGTCATTTCGGCAGACAGGAGTAAGGTTGCTCTTTATAGAGAAGTGTTGTTGTGTGAACTTTGGGATTTACCTGTCCATGCTCTTCTTGGTCACTCCCACCTGTTTCATTACCTGCTTCCCAGAGTTTTGAATAGAGAACCAGGAAATGGACTGGTGTACTGTGATGCTTACATGCGGATGTCCTGGTGATTGACTGCTTGGGTCATAAACTATGTAATCCTGGATAAACAATTTCATTTCTCTGAGCCTTAAATTCTTTATTTTAAAATGGGGATGAGACTGTCCACTGCATAGGATTGCTCTAGAGATTTAAATAGGCAAGACGGCTTATAAAGTGCCTGGTGCAGACAAAGCTCAGGTACTTCCTTCTATTCTTGTCATCTTTTCCATCGTTCTAGAGGATTTTCAGAACCCCTCTCTTACTCAGTTTCTTTGTATGAGAACTGTGGATAAAGAGTTTTGGGGGGAACACTTCGTAAGTACCACAAAGCTTTAAGCACTAAGATCACCATATTGGAATATTCCATGAACCTTAAGTTCAGCAAAGCTGAAAGCTAGAGGGGCCAGTAGAGGAGATACTGGGAACTGGAAGCTACTTCGGTCAAGAAAGAGATGAACAACAATGGAAAGAAACAGAATGTTGAACTCAGGTTAAAGACTGAATTAATTCTAGCACTGGAAAAGCTACTAAGAAGTTTAAGCTCTCAGGGGTGGCTCTCAAGATGGATAAGTCTTTTGTAATGCTGGCCAGAAGCAGTCACCAGGGACAGGAAAACACTATGCTAGTGTTAAGCATATAATGGTCACTCCAAATATCCAAATATTTGTTAACGTTTAATGAAGAGATCAGAGATCAGAGCTTAATTCCCATGGAGTGACAAAGATGGTCGTCGTGCTGGGGAGAAGCTGGGGAAAAAATATTCTCAAATGTCTCCAGAACCTAACTGCAGCTTCTGCTGATGGAAGACCAGTTTTGCTCTCATAAAAAGCTACAGGGAAGCATTTTTCCCCAAAATATACCCTCTCTGGCAAGGAAACAAGAGGCTACATGAGGATTTGTCCAGTGCTGTCCTGGGGAAAGAAACAGTGACAGTATATGTAGGAAAGGAAAACTTGGTGTATTTTCCCAGATGTTTTCAGAGTCTCTATGATGCCTCAACAGTGTGTACTGGTTATGAATTATAAATATGCTCATCACACACATTCAACGTGGACATGGGCCTCTTTAAATATACTCTGCCATCACAGGCTGTGTTCTCAGGAAGCTAACTCTGACATAGAGTCTTAGTTATTGGGGTTCCCTTTGGAATCAACACATGCAGAAGGAAATGAGTGGGCAGAGGTGGGCAAAAGTGGGCAGAGGAACCTCAAACTATGACTTTGTCTTGATGGAAGCCTTAGGAGTTGTTAGGTGACCTTTCCCAATAAGGAGTGAACTTTCATGTTCATTCTCTGATCAGCCAGGAAGAAGATTGGATATGAAATGACACAGATCACTGACCAACTCACCCTGTCCTGGCAGAACCATCAGAGACAAGGGCCAGATACCTCAAAACAGCTTTTGATTATAGTTCTGCTTTTTTCAGTACAAACTCAGGACAAAGGAAAAATAAAAATGCATGGGCAACAAAAGAACACATTCTCCCTTCCTCCTTTGTCTTCCCTGTTTTCATGGCTTTAGTTGTTTAGCCAAGGGGTTAAGTTCTGGGTTCAGAAACTTAGGAAGGTAAATTCTCATTTGGGCAATGATTATGGCAGTGATAAGAGGAGCTATGAGTGGAAATGACAGTCAGTATTACTATGCTTAGCCTTCCACTGAAGACAGCCCATTGGGGCTAAGGGGAAACCGAACAGAGATCCCATGAGAATGAACAAAGGCCACATCATTGTTAATCTAATTACCTTTCAGGGTGCTACCAATCTAGCAGGTGAAAGAGTGTTGTGCAAAAATCCTTTCAAGGCTTTCTCGATTGAAGATGAGCACACATGAGATTGAGGACAGATACAACTTTCCTGTTGAAAAACCAAGCCCTTCCTAATGACTGAGCTTTGCTCTTTTAATTCCCTTCTTTTTTCTTAGCAAAAAGCAGCTTATTATTGTTTGCCTTTCAGTTCGTAAATTATTTGCTCTGGGAACGGAACTGTGTTTTGCAGGTGGAGCATGAAATGAATAGTCAATTAGAGGAGCTGGATGGTTTGGGAAAATGAGCTGACATAGGGCAGGGGAAGTCATGAAAACGCTTTATTCTCTCTTCCCAATGAAGCAGGTGTCCACTGTCCTTTTCGTGCTGTTCCAGTGATCAGGTTTTGATTGCAACTTGATTTTTCTTCAACACTTGACATACGCCTGATTAATGGCCCCTGCTATGTAGAATCAAACTAACCAATGTTTTAAACAAAGGGAGAAAAAATGGAAAGATTGATCTTCTCAATAAAGTCACACAATGAAGTCAACTCTCAAAGAAACAGGAATACTTCCTTGGTTATTTCCCCCTGCTTCATATAAACGTGAGGTAGAGTGGGAACTCCTTATCCTACTTTAGCTTAGGCTTTGAATAAGTAAAATAAGGTAGAGAGAAGGGCAAGAAAGGGCACAGAAATCCATATCCGTGGCTTAGTACTACATTAGGTTCTGTTAAAAGGTAAGCAAAAATGGACACTTCCTGATCACCATGAGATAGAAAATAATTCAGGGTTTTTGTTCATCCTCTTCTCTAAATACCTACTTCCGGTTCCTAGGGTTATAAAACCCATTTCTGATTACATTATTGCTTAAAATATTCCATGGTTTCCACTGCTATACAAGTTATACAGGAAATCAATGAATCAGGTTATTCACTGACCTTTTCCTGTCTTCAAGAACAGCTCCTATATAAAAATAGCACAAGAAAAATAAACAAAACAAAACACAGATCTTATGCTGAAACTTGGAGAGAAGAGGGTAGGATTTGACTTTATTTTCTTTCTTTTTTTGCCAGTCCAGGGCTTGAGTTCAGGGCCTGAACACTGTCCTTGGACTTTCTCAAGGCTAGAGCTCTACCATTTGAGCCACAGCACCACTTCTGGCTTTTTTCTATGTATGTAGTACAAGGAATCAAACCCCGATCTTCATGTATGCTAGGCAAGCACTCTACCACTAGGCTAAACTCACAGCCCATGGACTTTTCTTTTCTTGGACTTTTCTTTTTTAACCATGCAGAATTGTAAGTACAGGTGGGCTTGATTGCTCTGAGATCAAGCTCTCTCTTCATCTCACTACCACTAACTCCTATGGCTAACAGAGGCCAAATCATATGTTTATAGGGAATACAAGAGTAAGATGGGGTCACTATACTTCTGATGTTATTACTTCAAGGTCTTGCATACATACCACTTCCTCTGTGGTGCCCTGAGTCATATTGAAAATGACTGTCCTTCATGGAGTATGACTTATACCAGTCTGAGCTTCACCACACTTAGCTGAGGCATGAGTCTGTCTATCATATCTTCTTAGCTGTTTAAGGCACCACACTCATCTCTGACTTACCTATGTCCCACTTTGACAGCCACTAGAGATGTCTCAGCCTACCAGTATTGACCACAGCAGAGCCACACATGGAGGAAATGATTTTTGTCTCTGCCTGCCATTATGAAATCATGTGGTGACAGCAAGTCTCTGTTCAGTCTTCCATTTACTGGCACTTATGAACATGCCACACACTGGAGGATGGTGAGGGGGAGGATGAGAAGGGACAGTGCCAGGTCTTATAAGCTCTCCTATCTGTGACTCGTCTTTATAACACATGACCATAGGGCTTGCGATTCTTCAAATCAGCTTCTTTACTCTGTCAGCATCTTTTCTTTATTCCTAATTCATGCAATGGGATTTAGACATACTCAGAATTCTATGCCTATCTAGTAAAAGTTATCTTTTATTTTCCCCTGAGGATTAAGAACAGGCAGAAGAATTAGCAAATTATGTTTATTTGGCAGATAATGCTTACCAGATATGAGACGGATAATTATTTTAAAGTTAAGAAACAAACTTCAAGTCACCAGCATAAGCCAATCTTCACTTTAAGGAAAGTAACTGGAGAAGGTAAAAATTTTCCACTTGTAAAATCATTTTATTGGTATAAATATAATACATATGAATAAAATACCTCCAGCCTGGAATGTAAGTGAATATTTATGAAATGTCTTATAAAGAGTTGTATTTCAATATTTTACAGATGTCAAAGTATTTCTCTCTTAAAATCACACATCAAAAGCTACTATGGAGACAGGCATTAAAGGCCTTCAAAAACATGGATATTCATAAAACCTCATTTCAATCAAGTATATACACTAATCTGGGCACATGGGAAAAGCCATGGGCCTATCTCACTCTGTTCTTACACTTTGCTTGTTGATGGTTATGTGAAGGTCACCAACCAAGCTTTAAATGTACAATTCCACTCAGGAGGAGAGAAGTTCCCCAAGGGAGAATGTAAAAAAAATCATACCCAAGATCTAATATATATAATTTATACAAATTATTTATTAGTGTGCTCTGTTAATATAATTACAATGTGCAATTGCATACATCAAGAATAAATTGCTATATTGAATTATGTGCAGATTTGACACAAGTGTGTTCAGCAGTACCCCTTTGGTCTACTGGATAGAGTTACTTGTGTGATTGTGGATCCAGTTACTTTGTTAACCTCTGAAAATTCATCTTGCAGGGCAGTCTGTATCTGCCTCAAAGAAATTCAAGTAGGGCGCATGGTATAATTGCTGGCTTTCATTGAGGGCACAGAAATAACATTGAAAATCCAAATGCTGAGGACTGGGGGAAAGGTTAAAAAAATGTGCTTTGATAATCAAGGAACTGATGAATTTCTACACTTAATAAAAGGAAAGAGAACAGAAAAAAACACACACAGGAAGAGAATAAAGCACCAAGAGAAAGGAGGAGGTGTTGCCCTTGGTTCCTCTCTGAGGGGTGACAAAATCACCCTGCCCATGAAGACTTCTGCCTGGGTGAATTTTACACAAAAATAAAGTCTTTTTCCGTCTCTTCTCCGGAGTCACTAGACCTGCTGCCTGGGGGCCCATCTTTACTGGAGGAGCGCTGCTTTCGTTCTGGAGTTTCCTGGGCCAGCTGGCCCCAGCTTCTCCTTGAAACTGAAATCAAAGGCAGGAACAGATTACTGACAAGAAATACCAGTGGCCAGGCTAACAATGGGGTGAGGGCAGGAGCACTAAGAAGCAGGGAAAAGGGTGGCAGTCAGGAAGGACTTTCTCAGAAACAAACTTGCAACCCACATTTAGAGATGAGAATTTTAGAACAAACCAACAAAACTGAAACTACACGTGTTAACAGGAAAACACACCAAAAACCCCTAACAAACAAACAAAAAACCAGTCTAGAGAGGGTGAACCACTCATAGATGTGATTGAGAATCTGAGATGAAGACCCAAAGACAACAGGAAGGAGAGGCACACCAAGGTGAGACTGTTTTGTGTCCAGGGGACCTCCTCAATCACAGCAGCCCCTTCACGTGGCACAGAGAGCAGGTAGAGCCTTGGGGAAGTGCCAGCTGGGAAGATTTCCCATTTGATGTCTTCTGCAAATGGTTTAGGGCTGGTTATCTCTACTTTGGTGGGGACAATAAGGAAAGGTCCTAGCAATTTTTGGTAGACCTTTCTGTGTCTCAGTTTTCAAGTTTTAAAGTCTCTGCTTTACTCTCAAGCAAATGAATACTTTTCACAGTCTTTGAAATAAATAAAGACTGTGAAAAGGAATACTACCTGTGATACATTTCAGTTCTCAGGTAGAAGGATTACAACTCTGCCTGTTGGGAGTATAGACACATAAGGATTCATTGTGACTTTACAAATGGACAGTGGGAGACCCATTACAGGAACTGGGCTTTTATTAAATGCCAAGCTCACGGATTCATTATCACTCCTCTTCATAATAACCCTGCAAAACCTGAAACTAAGATTCTAAGTGTAATCTCTAAAGCACATTAAAAAAATTGCAACTACATTATGGCTTCACTGCTGTTATGCCTTGGGAAAGGTTTATTTAAATGTTAAATTCTAGGATACTATTAAGAGTTATTAAATATTACTCACAGGTCCATTGTATAGATACATCATGAGCTAAAATATCCCAAATCTATGTCCCTTGTAAAGTAGCTTGAAAGAAGAGTACATCTACCTCAACACTCAGAAATTAAAATGGTCCAACCAGGAACACTGGATTTCAGTCCTAAAAAAAGCTACAAGATTTATTTGGTGCTTCTAATTATTTTGATTTTTTGCATTTTGCTAAATAATTCATCTTGCCAGGAGCTGACTATGTAAATGTTCAACTCAACAAAGATGATTTCAGGAAATAAAAGCTCATAATACTCAATAATCAAAATAGAAACATAATAAAGTACTTCTGTTGCAAATTCTGTTAACAGCCAGATTCTAGACTGTAAACTACAGCCCCTCCCCTTTAGCAAATGATATCTAATTAAAATCATGTGAAATTCTGAAAAGAAACCATGTAATTAGAAATTTTTGAGCCTGGTATGGTGGCACAGTTTTGTAGGCCCAGCAACTGGGAAGTGGCAGTAGGTGGACTGTGAGTAATATAAGACCAGCTTGGGCTACATTTCAGGACCCTGTCTCAACTCACTCTCCTTTTTTGGTTACTATTTTTTTTTGCCCAATATTTTTGAGAAAATTATGAGTAGAAAATGGTACCCAAATGAGGGTATAGGTACCAAAATCTGGGCCGTATGCTCTTGCTTGGCTTTTTGCTCAAGGCTGACTGACTACCATTTGAGCCATACCTGCTTCTGGCTTTTTGCTAGTTAACTGGAAATACGGATCTGATAGATATTTTCTTCCCAGGCTAGCTTTGAACTGGAAGCCTCAGATCTCAGTCTCCTGCTTAGCTATGATTACAGGTGTGAGCTACCAATGCCTGGCCAGACTTTTTTTTTTAAGCTTTGGAGAAAAAAAATCATACATATAGGTTGACTGGTCCTTCAAATACAGCTAGTATAAAAGAAAAAAGAAAAAAGCCAGGGGCTGGTGGCTCACATCTGTAATCCTAGTCACTTCATGAGTCTGAGATCTGAGGATGAGGATCATGGGTCAAAGCCAGCGGGAGAAGTAAAGTCAATGAGACGCTTACCAACTGATCACCAGAAAACAGGAAGTAAAACTGGCTCAAAGTGCTAGAGAGCTGGCCTTGAGCAAAAAGAGCTTAAAGACAGCGCCCAGACCTTCAGTTGAGCCTCATGACCAACAAAAAAAGAAAAAAGAAAAAGAAAAAAATTGCAAATACTTTACACTTTATCATAAAACCAATTTGATATTCATATATTAAGATATAAAGGGCTCTTAATTTGATATTCACATAATAAAGAGCTCTCAAATTCTGACTATACTAAGAACAAGGTAAGGGAAGAAAGATTTTATCTTGAAGATACTTGGAATGAATTCAACCTCAAAATAGAGCAATACTTTTGATATCTGCACTAAGTTTGTCATTTTATTTTAAACCATTTTAAACCATAAAGTTTTGCTCCATACCAAAGTACTAAAAATAAATTCCCAACACTATAGGTTCAAAGGGAAAAAAAGAAATGTGGTGGTACATTTATATGTCTTCTGAGCAAATACATGTTTTCTAATCCATACAATAAAATAATGAATCATTCTTTAAAATACTGGCTTACTGGAATTCTCAAGTCTAATTCATAGTATGAAAGGATAGAAACATATTTTCTAGCTTGGTGCCAGTGGCTCATGCCAGAAATCCTAGTTACTCAGGACACAGAGATCCAAAAGGTCAAGATTCAAAGCCAGTCCTGGCAGAAAAGTCTGAAAGATATAATTTCCAGTTAACCTGCAAAATGTTGGCTAGAGCCATTAGCTCAATTGGAAGAATACTAGCTTTGAGCAAGCATAAGATCCTGAGTTCAAATGCTGGTACTGGCAAAAAAAAATACTTTCTAAATTCATGTAATCAAAACTGCTTTTGTCATAGATAAAAATCTGAAATATTACATGATAAAAATTCATATAAAAACAACAAAGGGATCTTTTAGCAAAAAGTAGATCATACTTCACGCTCTAAGCACTGAGATTTCAAGTCACAGACACTAGCTTCTGAGTCTTCTAGGATGGGTTTGGGGCATTAGCGAAGTTGGGGAATATATAGATTTAGTGACAAGGAGCCAATTCTTAGTCATGAAAGTGAAAACCTATGATTTATCGAACATATTAGTATGGGGAAAATAACACATTATTTCAAGAGAGGATTACTATGGTGACAACACTTTAAATTTCATTCTGGAGCTGGTGGCACAGCTCAGTGGCAGCCTAGAATGTGTGAGGTTCTCAGTTCAATACCCAGTACCACAAGGAAAAAGGGGAAACATTATTCTAAGTATATTTATTTTCAATGAATAATTTTTAGCAACTACGATGCATCTAAAGTGATTATAGGATCAACATGACATGTCCTTAAATGGTGTAGGCAGGCACCATCCACAGAAGGAAAATTCCAAGTACAGTGAAGTTGGAACCTACTGCACAACTAACGGGCTGAGTCTGGAAACCCAAGTACTAAGCCTTTAGGCCTACAGATTCACTAGCCCAGATTCCTAGTGCAAGCAAGTTTGGGGAGCAATGTTCTTTCTCAAGTTTGTTTTCCAGCTTTTAGGGAACATCTAGTAGAGTGTATATAATTAAGATATTAATAAAAATTATATAAAGGTAGGTTTGGTTAGGGTATCATTGAGAAATGTTCTCAAGGAAGTGGCACCGTGGCTCAAAGTGGCAGAGTGTGAACCTTGAGCAGAAAGAGCACAGGGAGGGCGTCAGGCACTGAGTTCAAGCTCTACAACTGGAGGGAAAAAAGTCTCAATAGATTTTGTCTGTTGAAACTTAAAGCTCCAAAATTTATTTTTAAAATATTTAGAAATTTTGCACATCTTTCCTAATTCAGACAAACTTGTCTTAGGCATTTTGATCAGGTAGCTTGATTTGAGTTATGACAAAAAAAGAATCAGAACATTTTTCTTATACTTCTTCAATGAAAATTTTTTGGGCAGTTAAAAAATGTTAGAGTGTGTGTATATGTGTCCATGCACATACTTATTACCATTCCACAAATCGTTAATTGATTAAAAAGTAAAGGAACTGGTAAATTATTCAACATAAACACTTGCTTGAATAATCATATCCTGTCAATAGTGGCAAAAATTATTGCAGAGAGGCTCAAATATGAAGTCTTGATGTTGATTCAATTTTGCATATGTATATGGGCTAATTAAAAACATTCTGAAATATGCATATAAACTCAGAATTAGAGAGTCACATGAAAATTTGAGATTTCTTGACTGTCAGCTCAGCTGAGATTTGTATTTTAGGGAGGAAAACATTATAAGAATCTGAGAAGAATATTCAGTTATGGTTGGCTCTAATGTTTAATTCTTTTCAAAAAGAACATACGATCCCAAGCAATTGCTAAATTTGTCTTGGAGAATTCTTATAAGGGAAATGTAATCTGAATATGGTATAACAAAGAATAGAGCGCTAGCTTCTAGACTGACAGCCACAGCCAAGAATTTCTTGGCTGAATTACAGAATAAGCAAAAAAGTCAGATCTGATTCTGACTTTCAGAATCAGACGCCCTGTACAAATACCATCCATCGCAACACATACAAAGCCAAAAAAAAAAAGTGACCATTTTCTTCAGGAAAATAGGATGTATGCTAATATCAACAACACAGCTTGCAATTAAATATATGGAATTCAAGACACAGTTGCAAATACTTCTAATAAGAGAGTAAGCATTTTACCTGACAAATCAATATTAAAATAGCCATACAATCAAAACATAACAATCATGATAAAAATATGCAGCATGCTTTGAGAACAATAGCCTCTGTTGTTTTCATGAATACATGATTTAGGAAATTAAGAAATATTCTTGGTGTAAACAAAAATGTTTTTTTTTTATAAGACTTAAGGAAAAGTAGATAACAATGGCTTCATTACTTGTGTTGTTAGGTATCTTTTTACAATCAGAAACTATTCAAAAAGCAGACTGCTATGCAGTTCTCAAAGATGAAGGAGGTCAAGTGCTAGGAATCGGCACTAACAAAACAAAATTAAGATATTAGACAGAAAATGACTTTAATTGAAGCTCCGTATAACAACTATACTTTTCTATTTCAAAAAGCAAAGCAGAAAAGCTAAGACAAGATGGTCCTATTTCGTTTCATTGAAATTTTACCTAGCCCATCACAAAGAGAATTTTCAGATAAAGAGGTCATGGACAAATCTAAGATAGGCACAGAATTTTTTCTGTTTGCCTTTTTATGATTTGGCTTATTTCTCCCATTTATCCATTTTTTACTGTGACTCAAAGCCTTACTGTGTGATTAATGAGACACCAGGAATGATCTTGCCACATGTTGTAGTGCTTTTAGTGGTTCTTGAAGGAGGAACATTTCATCAAAAGGCGATCATGGTTCATGCCTGTTATCTAGCTACTTAGGAGGCTGAGAACTGAGGATCAAGGTTTAAAGACAGCCTGGGCAGGAAAGTCCATGAGACTTATCTCCAAATAGCCATGAAAAAACTGGAAGGGGAGCTGTGGCTCAAAGTGGTAGAGTTCTAGCCTTGAGCAAAAGAGCTCAGGGACAGTGTCCAGGCCGTGAGTTCAAGCCTCACAACCAGAAAAAAATATTGTGCTAATACATAATTTAAGTCAACAGATACAAATGATCAAGTGTAAATTTCCAGAAACATGTATGTGATCTCAGATGTCTTAATGGAAGAGACAATACAGAGATAGAAATTGTGACTTGATATATTCTGAAAAAGAAGTGTAAAGAAAAGAATGATTACAATTGCATATTTATAAAGGCACCTCTATAGGAAATCATTTTTAAATGAGGAGCAGTTGGGATATAGCTCAGACGTAGCCTAGTACTACAAAAAAAGAAAAAGGATCAGTATAGTTGATATTGACTAGGGAAGGTGCTATCTGGGCCAAACAGAGTGTTCTCTTTTCTTTACTTTTGTTTTATGTTCTAGGTCATGTCCTTAACTCCATCCTATGTCAACACTGGACAAGGAAGAGGCCATGACTCATCCCTGAGTACAGACCCAGGGTCCAGGCTCCAAATATCATTGACATTGATTAGATGTTTTCTGGTTTTAAACCCTGAATCACCGGACTGAGACTATGGCCTAGTGGTAGAGTGCTTGTCTAGCATGCATGAAACCCTGGGTTCGATTCCTCAGTACCACATACACAGAAAAAGCTGGAAATGGTGCTGGGGCTCAAGTGACAGAGTGCTAGCCTTGAGAAAGCTCAAGGATTGTCCCCAGGCTCTGAGTTCAAATCCCAGGAATGGCCAACAAAACAAAACAAAACCCCCCACTCCCACCCCAAAAAAAACCCCCGAATCAAGGGGATTCCTCTTTGGAGGCCCTCTCTGAACAGAAATTCTCTCTGCTTCCTTTCACAACTTTCTTTTCTTGCTCTGTCTGCTTTATAAAATAGATCAATCAATTAAAATATATGAATTGTGTAAAGTTTTCAAAGACCAAAGTTTCCATGTGAAGTTATCACATTCACTGGGATAGAAGCTGAGTTAGAGCAAAGAAGTTGTATATACAATAAAGTGCTCATAATAAAGTCCTTTTGCAATAAAAATAAGTTATTCCTATCACCTGCTTGTATTTTAGAACAGTTTCTTAAGAGGCAGTGTAGGGTATTTTCCTGACTCCTGGCACCCAATGTATGTTCACACAGAGGGCAGAGTTCATTAAGGAAAGCTGCTGTATCATGATATTTTATATATTCTCTTATAATAATAAGATTTCCTCTTAATAATTTTCAAGTCATATTTACACAAAGTTAATGACCAGGGAGGTTAGGGAGTTCTTTTGTCATGGATAAGACATTTCCCATTGGAAGCTAAAGCTGAACTGAAATGTTTCCTTTTTAGTTCCTGTGATTATTCTCACTTGAAGAGGTGATGGATGATAGAACTCACTAGAAGACTAAATGGAAGATAGGAGTTTTAACAGTAAGAGCTTTAAAGCAAAATTGTTCCTCAAGATGGAAAAGCTAATTCCTATTTTTTTCATTGTTAATAAAGGTAATAAAAAACCCAATGAAAAATCATGTGTGTAACATAAGATTGATATTTAGACAGTGGTTATTTTTACTGAAAATTTTTTTTCCTACAAGAATTTAAAGTTAATGACAACTTAGATCAAAATAATCTAAAGAAACAAAATCTATTGCATTAAGAATTTATATTCTTAATTTTTATATTCTTAATATTTATATTCAAAAAGAAATGTATTCATTACCTGATTTATGTAACTGTAACCCCCATGTATATTACCTTTACAATAAAAATAAGCAAATACTAATGAAAAAGAATTTCTGATCTAATCCATTAAAAGAAAAAAATAGGAAGAGAATAGGATCGTAAATATAAAAATAAATTTTCATGATCACAAAAATTTGTGAGGACAAGTTACCAAAGGAACTTGAACCTCCCTCATAGTAACATCTAAATTTAGATTATTTGAGTCAGTATTTCTTGCCCCTAATGGAAGGACCATCCTGTTGCCATTTTTAATAAATAAAACATCATCTACATGATGAATCCCTGACCCAGTCCCATAAAAGAAGTTATTCAATTAAAGTTCATTTTTGTTAGTGCCAGTTCATAAGCTTTGGGTCAGTGAGGGATGATAATCGAAGGCTCTAACCATTTGTTGGCTGTGACTTCCTGTGCCCAAATGCATTCACTTCCTCTTCTGCAATGGTGGAGTACAGTTTTGAAGATCTTTTCCCTCTACTGGAAGGCTTGCCACTGTCATGATCTGAATGCCTTTTGTAATAATCTCCTCTTTGCACTACTGAGGAAAAGGGACTCATTTTACCCTTTATAGGAGCAAATACATTAATGTGTTTACATTAATATTAAAAATATTAATATTACAAATTACATACCAGCTCACCCACCCAACCTAGGATTCAAGGAACTCAACAGTGTTGATCCAGGGCAGATAAGACGATTATCTACAGGATTCAACAGCCAACACTATGGAAATGTCGTGCAAAATGAGGTGAGCTCTGAATCTGCCCCCAACAAATACTAACAAAAAAAAGACCCCAGTATCACCATTTTGATTCCATGACGGATTAACAAAAATCACATTCACTATGGAGTAATCCAGAAGAATCACAGTGATTTACCTGTTTCAGAAATTAGTTGGGCACGCTAGTCCAAAGGGAGGCACAGAATAAGGAAATGAAGTAACCAGCATGAATAATATACATGAAATCAGGAATGAGCACAACAGGAACAGTCTCTAGGGAGAAAGATAGGGCTCACACGCAGCTGCCATTTCTGGGTTCATGGTTGAGGATGAACGGAGACAGAAACTCCAAAGTTGTAATCTTACCACCTTGGACATTCAGAAGTTGTTCTCAGATTTCATGGATACCTTTAATCCAACTTCAGTAACAAGTGGTACAATCAGCAAAATCTCCTGTGATTACTTTATTCTGGATCCCAGCTGGGGAAGCGATGGTCTCCACCATTCTGTTATCCCAACCAATTAGAAAGATGGGGGCATGAACTATCTGAACTGAACTGTCTCCTAGTTGGTACTGGTTGGGGTTGGGGAGGAATCAAACCCCACCCCCAAAACTCTCTTAAACTCCTTAAGAAATAACACTTACTTTTTTCCAGTAGGTAAAAACTGGCTAGTAGCATTCAGTGTCACCCACTTTGTAACCAGGGAGGTTCCATGACACACAATCTTATCCAGGAGACTACTCTAGTCCTTGTTTTGATCATTTAAAGGCATTTAGAAAACACCATTTTCCAAATGTGCTCAGGAAATAACTTTTAATTCAATGTCTGGATATGTATGTATGTATGTATGTATGTATGTATGTATGTATAATTTTTTTTTGCCAGTCCGGGGCTTGAACTCAGGGCCTGAGCACTGTCCTTGGATTTTCTCAAGGCTAGAGCTCTACCAGTTGAGCCACAGCACCATTTCTGGCTTTTTTAAATGTATGTGGTATTGAGGAATTGAACCTCGGTCTTCGTGCATGCTAGGCAAGCACTCTACCAACTGCCAGCCCAGGATATATTTTTTTGTGGGGGAGAGCAAGCCCTTCAATATTTCAACTACTTTGAACAAAATGAACAGTCTTCCTCCTTACTTTACTACTACCCCTTTGTATCTCTCAATTTCTCCCTCCAACCACCCCCCACCTCAACTCAGTTCTTTCCAAAGCTTCCCTGAAAACACAGATGTAAAGTCAGCAGCTGTAGAAAAGAGACAACAGGGGTAGGAATGGGAGAGAGGCTGTGGGGGGAGAAAACTGTTAGAAGACACTTGCTGCCTCTTGTGGTCACTAACCTATCACTACTAAAGATTCTTATTTTAATACCAAGTCTTCTAAAGGCTTTGTCAGTAATACTGAGCTCTGTATTTATTCCTTCCATGTGAAATATCTATAGTTACCAGCTGCTTTTTCATACCTTTAATCTCTTTATTTGACAAAAAGTTTTTTTAAATGAGCTTCAGACAACCTCCTCCCTCCCCCCCCTCTCTCTCCCTCCTTCCTTCCCTCCCTCCCCCCATCTCTTTCTCATAGTCAGTAGGTGAGTGAGGCTTTTACTAACCAAATAAATATGCAGAAACGAGAGGAGAAAGCATTATTTCTTAGTAAATCTAAAACCACAAAGATAATACTAGGCTGCAACTTCAGTGTGCAGCCAATATCATAAAATAGGCCAACATAGGAAGCTGCCAGACCAGAAAGATAAAACAATCTGAAAGCATTAACATACAACTAAAGCAAAACCTAGTAACTTCAAACACAATGAGAGCAATCTGGACATGGGTAATGTGACCAGTTGTGTGGCTCTAACATTTTTTTCTAGGTATAGAGAAATTTAAAGACAGAATGTATGCTATACTTTATAGAGGACAGCCAGTACCTGAAAGTCAACTGTTTACTTAAAAGAGTAAGGAGAATGAGGGAAAGAGATAGCCCGGATGCTGTAGCTGGCCCAGCCAGGCCTCCCTCCTGATAACTGACAACTCAATTTGATTACAGGGGAAAACCATAAAATATTGTTGTTCCTATCTCAGCAAGTCAGAAGGAAGAAACTGAGAGACAAATTGAGAAGAAAGCCTGAGAGTGTCCATGTAGGCACCACACTCCTGAGAATGAGAAATATTTGTCTCTTGATCACAATGCACCTGAAGATGTGTCAGGGTTCTGTGAGCTGCTCCTCCATCATGATGACTTACCACAGCTGGCGATGTTTTGTTTGGATATACTGGTACCTAAAATTCTGCAGGTAGCATCAAAGAGGTCACAAAATCATGTTTAAGGAGTTCCTGACACAATGGGATTCAAGAGCATCTTGTGATTATTCCTGAAAAGAAGTGAGGCCTTTGGGCCTGGGTGTCTCTGCTGTGCATTTAATTCTTCATTAAGATCCAATGTCACCAGTAGTCTGAATTAAGCTTTTACACTAAAGAACTACTCTGGTTGCTCAAACTCCATCCAAGAGATCCTAGTTTGAATACTAATTTATTCTTTAGGACTAGGATTCATTCCTTTCTTTAAAAATTACTGTATTTAGGGAGAGCAATCCAAGAAATAAAAGTTCTTACCTTCCTGGGAAAATGTCCTGGGACTGGGTTGGGGGCTATTCTGGCCATCTCTCTCTTTGTCTGAGGGAAGTTTTTTCAGGACAGGTGGAAGAAGAGCAACTTTAGGAGAACTAGGGCCAGATGGCGAGTCTGGGATGTCCTCTATTAAAACACAAACATGGAAATTGATTGTTCCAAGCACATAAGCCAGGTGAATCTTTACATGTAGACTACTCATAAGAAAAAATAATAGAATTTTTATGGCTATTTTTTTGTTTCTGCTCAGGGAAGTATTATTCTAGAAGATTAAAGTTGGCCCAGATAGCATCCTATCCTACAGATACAACAATTTCAATCAAATGATACCTGTATCTGAGACACAAAACTGTTTTGTATCAAAATGTGTAACATTATAACCCATTGTCTTTTCCTGTTAAGAGTCACAACAGAAGAAGACTTTGAAGGGATCTCAGTTGTAAAGGAGTTTTTTTGGCAGGGGGTGGGGGTGGGGGGTAAGGGTGGGGAATGGGATTTCAACGTGCTTCGAGTTCTGGAATAAAAGCCTGCAGGTCATTGCCAAAAAAAAAAAAAGTCACAACATATTTACAGAGATATAGGTTCATGCATACATTGAAGTGTTCAGGAATAATTTGGAAACAAGAGTTTTAGAATCATAAAATCCTTTGGTCATAGGACTAATGAAGAGTAACATGCTAGACTGAAAAGATGGTGAAATATCTAGAAAGAGAATTTTAATGTTATTCTGTGTGTCTCTGTCTCTTTGGTAATAATGGGGACTGAATCGAAAGCCTCATTACTAGGCACAGAAGGACAGGAGTGTAGCTCAATAGCAAAGTGCTTTCTCTGGCATGTGCTAGGTCTTGAGTTTGAGCCTTAGTACTATAAAAACAAAACAACAAAAACTCCTGCAAAAGCTGGGCGTGGTGGCTCATGCCTGGGTAGCTAGGGCTACTCAGAAGGCTAAGATCTGAGGATCTTGGTTCAAAGCCAGCCCAGGCACTAAAGACTGTGAGACTCTTATCTTCAATTAACCACTAGAATACAGGAAGTGCTGTGGCTCAAGGGGTAGGGTGGTAGCCTTGAGCTGAAGAGCTCAGGGCCAATGCCCAGTCCCAAAGTTCAAGCCTTACAACCGACAAAAAACAAAAACAAAACCCTGAAAAGTATAGTGATGATGATGATGATGATGATGATGATGATGATAATGAAAATAGTAATGATCTGATATCTCTATTTGTTTGCTTAATTTCTGTGGTCTTGGATATCAAGGAAAAAAATTTAGTAAGGCAAGTCAGGCATTGTAGATGGGCCTGTGTGATATAAGACTGGTTTTCCTGTCCTGCCTACCACCCAACTGGTTGTCTCGAATGCAAGAAAAGGCTCTGAGTCCCTACCTCATATGTGGTGGGCTTTTGTCTTGAATAAGGTAATTCTTCAGTCTACCATTTTTGTAGCTTCCTGTGGATTTCCTATGAGGTCTCTCTACATCCTATTTACTAGCTGCTTATGAGATCAATCATAGATCAAACCAACCCTGCATGCCATCTGTTTTCCAACTGATCCTAGACAAGCAAAACCCTTACCAGGTCGAGAGATGGTTCTTGGCTTTTGTGGAATGGTGGGCCTTGCTGCTGGGCTGGGCTTGGGAGACTGCAGGAGAGACTTGGGGCTTGTAGGTGTGCTGGAAGAATTCCGAGGCCTAGAGGCCAGGTCCACTTTGGGTTCTGTTTTAGTGTTCTTTTCTGATGTCCCCAAACCAAAGCGGTTCTCTAAGAGACCAGGGTGCAGTTTAGGCACTAGAATGAAAAGTGGTATTAATTATACTTTTAAGAATCAGATCTGAAGAGATCAATCATTTAAACACAGAACATTTAGCATTTTTGGAATTGAAGCATGCTGGTAAAAAACTAAAGGTCTTCACAGAAAATCAATGAGCTTTCTGATACTTTTCCGATGAGGTGATGAGTTTTATATTTAGCAGCAAACAAGGAGAAATATAAAGAAATGAAATGACCTCGAGATAACTAATCATCAGATCAGGCTCTGGCTATAGTTTTGAGTGAGGAGGGCTGTGTTGATGGTCACAATCTCACATTTAATGGTGAGACTACCACCAAACATCACATCCTATTCTTCCCCTGCATCAATTCTGTTACCTAAATTTAGCCAAACAATTGCCAAACAAGCTGATAAATATGATTTATAGTTCAACTCTAATGATTGCCCTATAGAATTTTAATATCAAAGATTATATACTATAGATTCTATAGCACAAGTTCATCTAACAGCAGTCAAGTTTCTAACATGCAATTTGCAAGTGTCACCCATTGATTACACTTAAGAAGTCAAAGAAATGATGGATAATTTATTTCACGAATATTCAAGTTTCAAGGAAAGACTATTCTTTTGTAGTACACAAAACAGCCATCTACCTTCCAGATGTCATGTATGCCTTATTTGAAAAACAACAAAACCAAAAACCACATCTGCCATGTTCTCATGTTCCTCTACCCTCTTCGAAGTAAGAATAGGTGTCCTGTCCAGGCACAGGGCTACAAGGATGGGAGAAGCGTCCCTACGTGGCACTGGGCAGGTAAAAGGATATGGTATTTTATGTACATTACACATGCATGTATTTGCTTATTTATTTTAGAATACGGCATTTTAAATGAGCACTGAGAACATGCAACATCAGAGAACTTTCCTGCTTCTCCCCCACTTTTTTTTTTTCCTCCTGTTAATCATATGACTCCTGAAGCCAGAAAGTAAATGACTGCTCTAACAGGTGACAGCAATGGCCTAACTTACCTGCTCCACCTCCTTCTAACCGTTCCATGCTGCCCAAGGCTGAGCTAGAGGAATCCTGGGAGATGGCATCATTCCCAAACTTCTAAAAACAAACAAACAAACATTCGCAATGTGTATGTTTGTTTGAGGTATGAGGGGAAAAAAATACAATAGGAGATAACAAATGACAGCAAACAATAGCACCTAAATTTTGTCTTTTTTTTTTTTTGCCAGTCCTGGGGTTTGAACTCAGGGCCTGAGCACTGTCCTTGGGCTTTCTCAAGGCTAGCACTCTACCACTTGAGCCACAGAACCAATTCTGGCTTTTTCTATGTGGTATCAAGGAATTGAACCCGGGTCTTCATGTAAACTAGGCAAGCACTCTACCACTAGGCCATGCTCCCAGCCATGTTGTCATTTTTATAGGGAACATGTGAGAATGGTCTGCCTTCCAAAGGTGCTCCTGTTGAGACAAAAGTATGAGAACACAGTCTGTTTCGGACATAGTCCAGGCTCTATGCTCTCAAGGCCCATTTGTCAGAGCGCTTCCCATGAGGAGAGGTGCATGGCACTAGGCAAAGCCAGCCAGTTTGGTAACAGTTCCTCTTTCTTGCAGACCTGATGTTTCACATGAAGTAAAGGGACCCTTTCTAGGCTTGGTTTCTAAGAAATCTCATTTTAAAATCCTTCTAACCTAATGCATCACAAAGATGAATAGGGGCTTAAAGGGGAGAAAACATCTGCTTGGCTACTGACTCTGAACCACAGGATGCAGGTAGGTTGTTGGGAGAAAAATTAAAATGGTTAGACTTCAATTAATATGTTGCTTTCCTTTTTTTTTTTTGTCCCTGGTGTCAGAGATTAAATTCAAGAGCTCATAAATGCTGATCAAGTGCTCTACCACAGAACTACAACCCAAACCCTCAATGAAATTTCTTAAAAATTGCAGAGAGGAGGGACTTGGGATGCTAAAGAGAGATAGGCTAAGTGTAGTTGAAACAGTTGAAACTGTTGAACTAAGGAACCACTTTTTTTCCTCATGGTATATAGATCTGCATTAGAGTGAGGAACATAGATTAAAAAAATATGAAGCTACAACCTTGCTTTGTAATATCTAAGAACATTATTGATAGATGATCACTATCTATCTCTCATCTAAAAATTCAAGCCTAGGTGGGCAGGTAGATAAAGAGGCATGAAGATTCCCAAGTCAGTCTGACCTGCAGCTTGATTGATTATTACTGCTCAACTCATCTTCCCAAGAAAATAAAAGAGCAAGAATCTGCTGCCAAATCCTATATTGAAACTTGAGGGGATGGTGGGGTGGAGAGAGATGAAGGAGAATGACTAGGAAAGGATGACATGGATGAAGATGCATTGTACTCATAAGGTGACATGTTGGGTTAAAATAACTTTGATTTTCCAAATTAAAAAACATGAAATCTCACTCACTTACTGCATTCATTTATGTGGCCAGCCACTCCCTCCCAGAAGGGCAGCTCAATCAAGGAAGTGGCAGGGAGTTGAGTGATCAGAGTTCTACTTTAGCCAGTAAGGTCTCTGATAAAAGACATGTGCACAAGCCCCAAAACTACAAGGAGCACATCATCTGGCATCACCATAGAAATGGGATCCCAAGGGAAGAAGTCCCATGCCAGTCCTCTGTGTCCTTTGGACAGATCTGTAGCACAGGGCTGGTTGCTTGGAGTCAGGACCTCTTTACATTTTGTATTCTACTGTGGTGTTGTTTTTTTTCTCCTAGGTTTTCTGAAGCAGATATGAATCTCAAATGTGCCTGTCCAAAATAAGAATAACATAATACTAATGTGTTGGTATGCTGACAGCTGACTTAGGGAGGCCATCTGAAGAAAAGAAATGATTTCTAAACACTTGCAACATGTTGCACTCCCTCGTTAATAAGTGACACATCTTCCTCTACTTATTCTTCTTTAAGTATATATCAAACATCGATAACGCAATGAGAGCTATTTAGAGGAAGGCAAAAGTGTCATACATTTTACCAACAGTCTACAGACCATGGATGGACCATGGATCCTGTAGGGATGATCGTGGTATTGCCTTCATGACGGGTATAGCTGTGGAATTTTAGGGGAAATAGTCTAAAGCTGAATAAAAAAATGAATCTTTCCTCTATTATGCTGATGAAATATCCATGATTGGTGTGTATTTTAAATAGTAAAAATCTTTAGTGATAGTTGTTGAAATTGACAGTAGATGGCGCTAAGGGAACAGTAATACAAGCCATTCACAAACAACTACATTAAGCCATAAGGGTTGTGTCACTTTGAGTCAATTCATATATTAATCCAAAGCATTGGAAAAAAAAAAAGAAACACTAGGATTTCTTATCTTTCCACAAAAAAACCCAGCTGTTTATCCCTGGAAACATTGATAAAAATAAATAGCTCATTAGTGAAAATATTCCATTCATTGTTATAAAGAAATTTACGATTAAAATGTAAAACTTTCAACATGTAACTCACTCATGCTATGGATGTAGTATGTAATTAGAATTCTGACCAGTAAGGGCTCCATCCTGTTTCCCTTGAAAACTATGTGGACTCTCTTCCAACTCTTCCCTCTATCACTGACTTAGGGAATCTGGAACTGGGTAATGCTAGGGGCTGATACTGGTGGGAGAGGTCTGGTGCACAGCTGTGAAGTCATGTGGGATTCAGGATTTAATGGAAAACAGTTGTTTAGAGTTAAAAGGAAAGATCCCTTTATAACCTGGTATACAGTTTACTATTAACGTTCTGAAAATCAAGGGTTCGCTGGGGAGAATAGTTTTCTTCTGAAATTCCAAATAAAACAGAGGACAATCTTTCTTTCTTTGAGGCACTTAGATATATAAAAGCAATAGAGCTTGTAATCCCAGCTACTATGGAGATAGTGGCACGAGAAGCATGAGTTTGAGACTAAGCCTGAACACAGTGAAATTCTGTTTCAAAAACAAAGCATAAAGAAAAACCCAAGTCCTGGAGACCTGGTTCCAGTGATAGAGCACAGGGGTTAAATCTGCAGTATACAAACAAAAAATTAAAATAAAACACAATCCAGTTCAACATTGGAAAATTTATGTTAATATTTGTGACAGGGATGTTCTCCTTTAAGTAGATGAAACCTGTAAAGATCACTTTCAAAGGACTCTAAGAATGAATAGTACTTTAAGTCAGATCTTATACAGACTTGGCAATTTTTAAAATATGAAATTTTCCTTTACAGCAATATTTATTAATGTCTGAGTAAGTAACAAAGCAATTAAATTTCCCTGAATTTTTTCTTTCTGTTTTCTTCATCATCATCATCATCATCCTTATTTTGGTGCTGGTACTAGGCTTTGAACTCAGGGCCCTGCATTGTGTTCTCATTTGTTATTTTCACTCAAGGATGACACTCTACCACCTGAGCCACACTTCACACTTCTACTTCCACCTTTTTGATGATTAACTAGAGATAAGAATCTCATAGAGTTGTCTGCCTGGGTTGGCTTGGAACCTTAATCCTCAGATTTCAGCCTCCTGAATAGCTAGGAATACAGGCATGAGCCACCAACATTAGTTCCTGCATTTTTCTGGAATTTAAAAATAAAGGACTTGGATAGGGAACGGGGGAAAACAAGATGAGGGGTGGAGGTGGGGGGGAGGGAAATGGGGACCAAGACATGTGAAAGGGTATCAATGTATGGGAATTAATGCACCATCTATCTGGCAAATATCATGTAACCCTTCTATTAATTACAATAAAAATATATGAAAAAAAAGTCACCAAAAAAAAATAAAGGACTCTGAAGATGAAAAAGAGTCTAGCTTTGAAATAAATGGGAAGATCCAGCCTTTATGTGATGATCATCTAGTAGGTTCCTCTGCCTGCCATTTCTCCTATCCACAATTACCCTAAGCTCTGCATTCAAATTCAGCTGATTCAGTCTTTACCACAGCTGTGAGCATCTCCCGGAACAGCTCTCACTCACAGGCTCTCATGACAAGCACAGGGAGAAGAGCCTCAATTCTCAGAACCAGTCATGGAGCTTCAAAGCTGCAGTGGCTCTCCTCAGCTATGTGGCCCTGGAGCCCAAGTGGATATGTGTCACACCTCCCTGGTGAGGGCTCTAAGTTCTCTAAGGATAAACTGAACAAAGGGACTGTCCTTACCTTCTGCACACAGGCAGCTCTCTTCTCCTGCTTGGCTTTCATCTCTGCCAGCATACCACTGCCCATCACCTGGACCCCGTATCTTCGCCCTCCCTGGGGGCTGCCCCTACTGTCAGCACGCTCCAGCCTCCCGGTTTCTTCCCCTTGATTCTCTTCCAAGGAATCCGGTGTCTTTATCTCCTCATTGCGTTCAAAACTGCCATTGTGCTCAGTGGCTGTCTTCAAGTCTCTCCTGGGTATGTCCACAGCTGGACTTTTCACAGCCCCTTTTGGTGAGGATGGTTCTTCCGTCATCAACACCGTGGGTGGCCGCTCTGACTTGGATCGGACTTTGATTAAATTGAGAAAGCCACTTTTCCGAGAGTCTCGCTTTTTCTTTTCTTCTCCTCCTTCGCTAAGCTCCTGGGACTCACAGCCTCTGGAAGAAGACCTCCTGCATTGCAAACCAAGACACAGACCCTATGAGTGTGACTCAAAATAGAAGTTCTAGTAGGATTCGGTGAAAACATAAATATGAAGATCACCACTGTGCCCACAGCTATCATCCTGAAACATTTACAAGAGTGTAGGCATTTTTGCTTAGTAAAGGGAGTGGAGTATGATTGCCCAGAATCCATCTGGAGGAGGCACAATGGAGTGCACAAGAGATTTTTAACATTCACATGCTCTAGACAAGCCTCTCTATTTGTGTGAACTTCCAACAAAGTGGGGTCAATTTGTTACCAAGTAGGTGATGGCCTTGTGTACTTTGAGAACACTAGAAAAAGCCAGATTGTTCTAGAGCTCCCAGATAATCTTTCTCTCATTATTAGATTAACACCCTTAGTGGTCAAGTCAAGCCAAGATTTGGATCCTTGCTTAAATTAAGAGGCAGTGAAAGAAGCAACAAAATGAGAAGACAGTGGGAGATTTTGGCAGGAAGGAAAAAAACAAAAACAAAAACAAAAACCAACAACACTATTCTTTAACCTGGGGAATGGAATGAGAAAAAGAAAATAAACCAAATGAGCTATGAAAGGCATCACAAAATAACTGTCTTCCATCTAAAGCTGGTAGATTCAATATCCACTTACCTCCCCTTGAATTGCCATTAAAGTCACACAAGGGATGACAAAAACAAAGCAATGAGCTACCCACAGGAGAGATGACAAAAACAGCAGAAGTCCATGGTATTATGAGTGAAAACCAACCTCAGAAATCTGAGAAAGCTGAAATGTAATCCACAGGCCCAGAAGTGACTGGAGTTATGTGGGTGCAGAGCAAAAAACAAGGGAGCAAAAAACAAGCTGAAGAGAGAAAGGCTGGCTAAAAGCTAATTCATAAAATCCTCAGCTTCTCTCTCCATGACCAAAGACAATGATGCCCACTCCACCTTAAGTTCATTTTTTGCAGCTGAGGCTGAGTGCACAATACTGAAAACAGGGTTCAAGACGCCTTAAATAACTCAGCATCATTTAGTGTACATCTATAAAAACAGTTACTTTTCAGATGGAGATAAGAAAGTTGGTGTTGGTGGAAACCCAGGTAAAAAGTTATCAATATCCTACCTCACAGAATAAGTCAGGTGTGCTGGATTATACCTGTGATCCTAACGAGATGGAGGTAGGTGAACTGAGGTCTGCGGCTGGCCCTGGGCACCAGTGCAAAACACTAGCATAAAAACAAATAAAGCAAAAGCACTAGGCACATGGCTCAAGTAGAGGCCTTGAATTTGAAACCCAATATGGCAAAAAAAAAAGTCTGAATATTGAACAGCAATACATTTCAGTCCCTTTCTTTCACTTGATCCCAGAAGAGGTATCTAGGCAAGAGAAAGTCCTCAAAGCCTATAAAAAAGATGTAAGGAACCTAACATTCAGGGAGATCCAGAAAGGATCAATTTACATTGAAGCCCACTAGTTATGAAGCCTGCCTTACACACTTCCAAGAAACCTGTCTACACCCCATTCCATCACAGTGTAAGAGAGAAAGGAAGGCCGCATCTACAGGGGAGGAATAACAGAGAAATGTCATGGCAGTGGTGGAAAACTTCAGGTTAGAAGACACAACTGAAGAAATCTCCCAGAATGTTGGGAAGAGGCATACTAAGAATGAGAGATGAAGAGAGAAAATGTCAGAACTAATAGATTCATAGAGAAAATACACAAATCAAATAATGGAGCTTTCATAACAACAGAAAAGAGAGAAAGCAGAAAAGAATTATGAGAGAAATACAAGAAAAATTTCAGAACCAAATGGACCATAAATTTCCAGATTAAAATGGCATCCTACAAACTGGTTAAACAAGCAACTGAAGACTTCAGTATACCAAGAATTCAAGATGATCCCAGTGTTTCCAAAAAAGGAAAACAAAAACAAGTAACAAACTAATTGAGATGCACTGCATACATCAAGTGTTACCCCTTTGTAGGAATAATTGTTACCCCTTTGTTTGAATAATCAGAGACATTTGTGTTTGTACTGGAGATGTAGAGTGTGAGCAAATGACAAGAATGTAGAAAACTAAATAAATGAAGAAGGGTATAATTATTAACACCAGGAAAAGTAGAAAGTTGTATTGGAAAGAAAATGTAATCACAGTATGTAAGTCAATTGCACATATTTACATAGCTATAATGAACACTAAATATTGATCTAACAATTGTGATACAATTAAATAAATATTAATATATTAAGTAAAGATTAAATAAGGATTGGAAAAGAAAAGAGACAGCAAGAGAGGGAAAGACAGAAGGAGAATACTGGTGGACAGAATATTAGTTATAGTGCCATCCTGTATAGTAAAAAACTAAAATAAATAAATAAATAGAACTGAAATAAAGAGGGTTGTGGAACATTCTAAGAAAAAATAATGAATAAATCAAATAGCTAAGGAGTAGAAATTATCACTTACTTCTGGGAATAGAGAATGGAACCCAAAGTCAATAGGGTTTGAACCCAAAGTATTATATATACTGGGCAAGTAGCTTATCACTGGAGCTGTGCTCATAGAGCTCATGTCCTTCATTTTGTTCTTGCTGCCTTGCCGGGTCTGGCTTTGAACTTCTGGTTTTCTAGCCTCTATCTTCAGGCATGTACCACCATAGCCAATTAAACATTTGATATTTTAAACTGGGAGTATATGCAAGTATGATTTTTCATACTTTTCATGCTGCTTTTATTAATCTGAAACATATCTTGACAATCTTTTTTCCTTTTTCTAGTGCTGGCTTGCCTCTTGCTTAATTGGTGATGACTAATTTTTAATATCAAAATAAAATAAAAAATAAAAAGATATTGGATTTTTGAAAACTGAGCTATCTGTGCCCTGAAACATGACCAGAATTTTCCTAGAGCAATATATTTCCAGGAAGTGATTTTATACCCATCACATTTCTCCAACTTTCATTCAGAGCCAAACAATGTTGAAAGTAGCCTAACAGCAGAGGAAACCACAGTGGAACAGATTTCACAGTACATATGGTCTATATCAAATATCTGTGAACCTCCCACTACTTAAATACACATTCTTAAGGTTTAAGAAAAGAGTATAATGCTATCTGTAGTCTATATGGAAGTTCAAAATTGTCTTGATGAATTCAAAAGCAGTGACGAAAGAAGGCAGGCTAGTTAGTGCTATGATATGAATTCAGATACTGAAGTTAAGGACTTGGTAGATGGCTCAGTAGTAGAGTGCTTGCCCAGCATGCATAAGGTCCTGGGTTCAATTCCAAGCAAATCTTAGCTGGGTGTAGTGGTACTTGACTATAACCCTAGCACATGAGGGACAGAGGCAGAAGGTTTACAAGTTCAAGGCCAGACTGAGTTACATAGCAAGACCAAATCAAGGGATGGGGATGAGTTTAGCCTGTTTAAGGCCTCAAGCTCAACCTTAGCACCATTAAAAAAAAACAAAACAGAAAAAAATCCCAACTTGGAACAAAAACAGACCTAGACTTTGGAAGGACAGCATCGTATTTGGAAAAAGTTTAAAAAGTATTCCATAGCTAGTCATCCATAAAGATTTTCCATTCTGCTCTGCTTATGTTCGTATTTCTTGAAATTTTTACACTGAAAATACATTCACCCAATGTTTGTACTGTAAAAGAATTACATACCAAACAAATTCTCAAAATCTAACAGATGTGTGCATAAGATGGAAATAAAATGTACCAAGTCAGCAATTAACTTGTGTGGAATGAGGCAGCCATGGGAAAAGTGGCAAAGAATAGACAAACATTACAGGTTCCTGAAAGATAGAATAGAATTTTGCCAACTTGTAGTATGCTAACCATCAAGGCCAGCATCAAAGAAGACAAAGACCTGGGTCGCAAGATTCAGTGAGTTATACTGTTATGGATATAAAAATCGCACTTCCACCTCACTGTTCTGTGGAAGTGAGATAAGACAACATTCTACAGAATGGACTAAGGCTATCACTAAGGCTATCCCTCCCTGGGAGGGGGGTCTGCTTGCCCTATACCTATCAGTACAGTTTAAATGCATCCCTGAACTTGACATATCAAGGTGAAGAATACTTCACAGACATACATCCACGTGGGAAGCATATTTCAGGATGGATCTGCATTTAGAGGAGAACGAAATAGGCTTAAAGACTGGAGCATTTCAAGTTAAACGACATTAATAAAAGTACCACCAAGCTACCTTCTAAGAAAACAACATCCTAATAGTAGTAATAATAAAAAAGAAATGCAGGAGAAAGTCTTTAGAGGCTAACCCCTTTACCAATTCTGCTATTATTCTACACCATTCGATCACGCTATTTAGCCATGACTTGGCTTCCTCCACCCCAAGTATGGACAAGAATCTCCAAGTAAGCAACCTTAGTATACCCGTGTTCAGAGTCCTGTAATGCCGTCATTTGAGTGAATGAGATAAAGCCCCACCAAAACACATTGAGATGGTACATTTTTAGGTTTGGTTAAGAAAAGTGCCTCAGCCTAAGCTAGAGATCTTGTGAAAACAGATTGCTGGGCTCCAGCTTTTTCTGATTCACTAGGCCTGTAGTTATGACCTTGGCATTTATTTCTACCACGTTCTAGGAGACACTGGTGTTGTTGACTTGGGAGAGTAAATGTTGTAAACTCAACACAACTGTACATTTCCCACCTAAAATGAGATTTAGTACGCCGAGTTTAACTAATAGTATAACATTAGTCACTTAAGTGGGAACTGAATGGTAATGCTAATGAAATAACTCACTTGGAATCTAGTTTGGTTACTTTCTTGGTGAAAAATTCATCTACACCTTCATCCACTCTCCCCATAAGGCCATTCTGTTCTCCATCTTGAGAGACAATGTTGACAGCAGAGACCTGGTGAAATAAACAGATACAGTTAACTTATCTTCATCTTAATTCAGCAAATGTGTATTGCTGAACTGAAAATGCTGAGTAAGCACCAAAGGAGGAGGAAGATTCACTCAAGTAGGGACTGAATAATCTACCAAGATAAAAGCCATGTGGACAACCATAGTGTAGACAGAAAGAAACATGGTTTCTGAAATGTACTATAAACTCCATGTCTGATGGGGGATTCATGACAACTGGAGTGAGTATCAGAAGATAGGGTTAGCAGGCGGTGGAAAATAGGTATGAAATGCTGAAAGTGAGCAGACAACAGATAATAAAGAGCCCTCTACAATATGAATTAAAAACAACCTCTCATCTAAACAGTATTTTATATTGACCGATGCAAGCTTTTCCTATGTATTACAATAGAGAAACAGAAAAATTATTAATTCAGTTATGCACAGAAAGTGACCCACTGAATACCTTCCTTGGACTATAAAAGATAAGGTTGCATAGAGCTTACTCATATTATTTGTCTTTTTGGACAAGAAGGGGGAATACCTCAACAGCAGTAGTTAAGAACCCTAAGTTGGCAAAAGCTAAATAATTAACATGAGTTTTGCATGTTATTATTTCACCTTCCTATCTAGCCTTTGAACTGAAAAGCAAATACAGTTTTATTCAAGTAGTTAAAAATAGTTCCAAATCAGACAGTGGTGTAGAGAGCAAAGGCAATCCACACAGATCACATCACTAGTGAATGAGAAAGGCTAGAACCCAGGGCTCTGGGCCCTAACATAGGGTTTTCTTCCAGCTGCCTCTCAAATAACTCTCCTTTCTTTTTTTTAGGGGGGGGGGTGGGATTAAATTTTACTTGTATAATATCTTCTCCCAGCCCTTTTTTTTTCTTCCTCCCCTTCCTCCCCCCCCCCCTGCTTTTATGCCAGCTGTGAACTGGCACAAACAGCCCTCTGGGGACATGGAGAACTTCAATGGCTGCAGAGAGGAGGTACAGAGCTGAACAGAGTTGCCTGCTTCTCTGCAGGCTAGGCCAGGTTTTATGGCTGGACTGCATCTCACAGGTCTCCCAGTCCAACCCTGTCATTTTAAAGATAAGAAGACAGAGAGCAGACCGGTTAAGAGAAGTCCAGGATCACTGGGAGATCTTCAGTGAGGTGTGTGTTAAAAGACAGCTGTTAACTAGGAAGCAGGAGGCGCCCACTGGCCTGAGAAAAGCAGCCAACAACTGAAAACTGAAATGAAATGTGGTCTGTAAGAGAGTTCAAGGCCAAATGCACATGCTGTTTTAGCTCATTTTCTAGCCAAAGGAAAAGATTGGATTCAGGTCTTTTCTGTCAAAGAGAATAAATGTCAGAGTGAAAAGAACAGCACAGATGTAGGAAAGAGGGCTGGCCAAACAGACTGCACTTGTTCTGGAGAAAGGCATTTTTTTGCAAACAAAAACAGTGATGTTTGAGAAAAAAAAAAGAAGGCAGACTTTGTACCTCCAGCATATAAGCACTCACTAAAATGATATAATTTGTGAGTGCTCAGAAGATCAGCTGATGATTGTGAGGAATAAAGAAAATTCAGACCACCCTCTGTTTTCCCTCTGCCAGGATGAATAAAGAGAATGTGCCTGGGGAAAACCCTGGGCGCTGCACCTGGATTTGGATAAGGCATCTGCCAAAACTCTCAGCACATCTTCCTAGGCTGAATGGAGGGAGGTGGGCAGGAAGGAAGTCAGGACAATTAGGTGCATTAGTACCTCTGTGAATAAATATGCCTAGAGAGTGTTAATTAGGAAGCTGAATAATCACAGCAGTATCCATGCATACATTAGACAGTAAGAATCATGGAAAATTGATGACTTAAGGAAATAAGGTAAGAAATAAAGAACTCAAAGGAAATAAAATAAAAACTAATGGAAGACAAAAACTAATGAACTTGAGCAGATAGGTAAAACTCAAAGTGGATGCTTTGAAAAGAGACTAATATAAAAGGTAATCCCCAAATGGAGGAACAGACATTAAAATATATTAAAAATGAAAAGAACAAGGGGGAGAGAGAACTCCAGTAGTGATCAAGAGAATAAAACTCTAAAAACAAAACAAAACAAAACCAAAAACCTCAATCTAAATGAACAATTAATACTAAGTGGATAATATACAGAGAAAACATAAATTATCAAAATGATCTCAAGAAGAATTAAGTAACCTTGATTAGATTTATGACAAAATAAGTCAAATCCCTTGTTTAAACATACACAGATCATATACTACTCATGGCACAGCACACAGACAACACTTGGGGCCAAGATGGCATCCTAGGAGAGGAAGGAACAGACTATATTCCACACACACGATTCCAGAAACTAGGAAAGGAAAGATGGCTGCTAATTAATTTTATAAATGAAATATAACTTTGAAACCCAAACTGGAGGGATAGTCTCGACAAGAAAAAAGAAAGGAATTACAGGACTCCCATTTATGCATATAGATAAAATAATGTTATAAGAATACTGGCAAACAAAACCTCTCAATTTGTTAGAACATTGCAAAAAAAAAATCTCTTGATATGATTACCATCATAGCAGCTTAAAAGAGAAAAATGAACAATCCCAATACTGAAAATTTTAAACAATTGTTCATTGAAAAAACAGCAAAACATGAAGAAAACCTTTTTAATTTAAAATCAGTTGCAGAAATGGCTACATGTTTATCTAGGATCTATTTACTAAATCTTGTTTACTCAGTGAAAAAAAATATAACCAGATTCTTTTGAAGTACCAACATGATTCCCTCCAACACCGACCTTCCCAAATTCTCTAGGAATAGTGTATGTGTGTATAAATATGGTGTCTAGCCAGTGAGATGTAACAAGGACTTCTAGGTAATTCATACTCTCAGCGGCATGTTCCTTTGTTTGGAATATGCTAATAAAAATAACAGTGAAGATCATTGTTTATAGGCTTGGCTCACGAAAATGTATGGATATCAATCTTAATGCTTCATGTCATATTCCAGCTGAATGACTGGGACTGTCATGATGAAAGAAGATGGTGGCACCATGAGCAGAGGAACTCTGAGTCCCTATATAATGAAAATTCTATCACATAATGGCTAGGATGATCATACTTAATATTTTACTCCCTTTTGTCTATTGTACTCTTGTCCAAAATAGCATTTCCATTCCTACTTTATTCATATTTACCACAAGCAAAGACTTGGCAGTTACTCCAACTGTGAAAAGAATTTTGAATAAAAATTTCTTGTATATGACCTGTTACTAAGTGAAAGGCCCACCCTCCATCCCATAAAATTAGCATGGGTAGCTTAATAGAGGCAATAGATCAGACTTTCTTCTCTTCCTTCTCCATCTTACAGTAGAGGAAGGGAGACAAGGAGCCAATGAAAAAGCTAATATTTACTTTTTTTTTTTTTTTTTGGCTAGTCCTGGGCTTGAGCTCAGGGCCTGAGCACTATCCTTGGACTTTTTCGAGGCTAGAACTCTACCACTTGAGCCTCAGCACCATTCCCGGCTTTTTTTTTTTTTTCTATGAATGTGGTACCGAGGAATTGAACCCAGATCTTTGTGCATGCTAGGCAAGTACGCTACCACTAGGCCAAACTCCTGGCCCTAATATTTACTTTTGAAAGAGCTAATAGGAATAAAATAGTCAAGCTTTGAAAAATAATACTTGTGTTTAATATAGGATTGTGTGCTTTTGATCCATTTGTTTTTCAAGACAATTCAATGATGTAGACAATGCTGGTGATTTAGAAAGGCATTATCTCAGGCTCAGAAAGATCAAACTGTGTTTATGTATGTTCTGCCAGGAATGGGAGAACCTTTTACACCTTACCTACCACAAGAGAAGATGAAACTCTAAAGCCAGCTATAATGTAATGTCTAAGAGTCCTTATATGTGTTTTAATTTAATGGAAATAATGGCATACATTATTTCTTGATATTAAAAAAATAAGAGATACTCTTGTTTTAGGTTTTAGGGGAAAACAGGAAAAAATCTAAAGCTGTAAGGTTTATAACAATTATTCAGAAGATGCTTTGCAATTTTAAATGATTGCAGTTTGACATAAGATTGAAATTTTCTGACTTGTTACTTTTGTCTTTTATTGATTTATTTTAATGGTGAGCTAGGGACATAACCTTCATGGTAGAGTATTGGCCTAGCATTCACAAAGCTCTGGGTTCAATCCTTAGCATTTATACACATAACTAAACAGTAAGATCAGTGTGAGTGCAAAAGGTTGATTTTTTTTTTTTTCCAGTCCTGGGACTTGCATTCAGGGCCTGGGCACTGTTCCTGTGCTCCTTTTGCTCAAGGGTAGCATTCTATCACTTGAGCCACAGTGCCGCTCCCAGCCTTTTCTGTTTATGTGGTACTATGGAATTGAACCTAGGGCTTCATGCATTCTAGGCAAGCACTCCACCACTAAGCTACATTCTCAGCCCTAAAATTATTATCTTTAGTCAAGCAGAAATTGACATGTTGGCATTTAAACTGATCCTTGGTAAACAATACTACAATGAACATGGTTGTGCTGGTGGCTTTAGTATGGCTTGGTTTGTGGTTAACTGGCTCCAGAGTGGGATTGCTGTGTCATAGGGAAGCTCTATGTTTAGGCTTTGAGGAGCCTCCATACTTTTTTCAGGTTTATATTCCCACCAAGAGTGTAGTTGAGTTCCCTTTTGGCCACATCCCCTCCAGCATGTTATTGTTTGTTTCCTTGATAATGGCCCTTCTAACCGGGGTCAGGTAGAATCTCACTGTTGTTTTGATTTACAAAGGAATATCACACATCTCTTCATGTTTCTATTGACCATTCTTATTTCTTCTTCAGAAAAGCCTCTCTTTAAGTCTTTGGCCAATTTATTAATTGGGTTATTGTTTCTTTGAGGATTTGTTTTGGGGCAGTTTAATTTTTTGAGCTCTGGTTTGGCAAAGGGAAGAATAAGCACAGAAATGGTGGGACAAGGGGTGAATCAATTCACCAGGGAAACCCAGTATGTTGGAAATGAACTATATAACTAGGAAAAAGGAAGTCAGGAGTGGAAAAACTGGGATAGAATTAGGATGGGGATGATACTATTCAAAAGGAAATCCCTATGGACCCATACTTCTCAGTCAAGCTCAGCATAAAGACACAGGGTTTCCTTGTTCCTTTTGTATATTTATTTTCAAAGCTTTCCATGTCATATTAAACAAAAATTAATTGGGTTATGATTTTTTTCATGTTAATTTGTCTTTTGTTTTAGATGCTTTGTTCAGGATCCCAGCCATGGGTGAGAAAAGAAATCTCTTCTCCCATACAGTATCTAGGATATTCTACTAGTAATCCATCACAAGTCCCTTTCTTTTGATTTGTTCCAAGAGCCACTGGTTTAATCCTAGGGAAAGTGAAGCCATAGTAACATACAGAAGTTATGCTACCGATAATACTCCCACATTCACAGAATCAAAGGCAGAACGCTTATCCAGTAACAATTTAAAAGATGGGGTGAATACAGTGTAGAAAAGTATCTTTTGTCCTTAGCTGAAAGCCCTTCCCTTTCTTAAAAGAAAAACATTACTTTCCCCCCACTAAGATTACACATAATAGTGCATTTCCAAATATCAAAAGTGAAGTAGATTAGGAAAAAAATGCACTAGAATTTGTTTTTCTCTTTTTCGTTTTTTTTTTTTTGAAGAGTGGAGGGGACTATGTTAAACTCTTCAGACTCAAATGAAGGATATCCACCAAATGTAACTGAAACCTAATCTAAAGTGAATAAATCATTAACCACATGGACAAGCTTGCTGTGAGTTTCATCTGTTTATATCTCCAACCATCCATCAGTTAACCTGTAAGTACTGCTAAATTTTTGCTTTATTCTGAACTCATAATGAGCCCTGAGAATATCTGTAAGGATGACAAGTCACAGACTTGCCTACAAAGAATTTATAGACAAGGAGAACAGCATGCAGAAAAACATGATGAGAACCCTTACAGGATAAACTACTTCCATGGAGGGTTGCTCAGGCTGTGTACCCTTTATCTGTGAGAACAAGTTTCCCCAGATTCATGCAAATAACTCTGTGAGAATACTGAGACAGGGAGGGAGGATTCCTGGGCAAAGTCTTGTCTTAGTGGAGATCTGAAGGGTCTGACAGTCATTACCAATCCAGAAGCAAGCAATGAGAAATGGCAGTAGCTCCAGGGGGGTACTGGAGCTAGATACAGCTTAGGACAGCCAAGGAGGAAGGCGTAGCCTGTTGTATCTTACTTCCCATGATTGATCTTTTTCTAGTGCTTTCCAAGAGAGCTCTGTTTGGAAGCTGGAATCTTCCCAGCAACAGCCTTTCCAGATTCAGAGCACCAAACTAAGATGCTCTGCACACAGACTCACAACGAAGGTCTCCTTTGCTACAAATGTCTGTGGTGTACAGAGAACTGGGCCCTTCCCCGCCCACCTACCGTGGCTTGTGTGGGCTGCTGCTTTTTATTTCGCTTTGGCCTTAACTTTGTAAAGTGCTCTAGTTTCTTCCCCTCTTCCGAAGGCAATTCAGAGATAAATCCAGAGCTTCGCTTGTCGGGCCTCATGGAGGGGAAAGGCGGATCTTCGATGTGAATTGGCACTTCTTCCAGTGCTTTATCCAGGTCAAACTCCATTTCTAAAATAAAGCAAAGCCTCAAGTCAAAGCATAATGCAGAGAGATAACAGAAAAGAATGCAGAAATTTCCTCTAAGTAGATTTAAATGTATTAGGAATAGCAGATATTTATTCTCAAACCACTTTCTTAATATTTACACGTTAAGTATTCCTACAGAACATGGGTTCCCCACTGGAGGTGTTTTTAGTCACAAGAAAATGGCTGCCAGTGGTATTAGTGAAACACTACTCACCAAAGGCTCTGGATACTGGCCGCAGCATCCGGCTGTGGATGCTCTTCCTTTTGGATTTAGGGGTCATCTAGCAATCAAATACAGAGAGGACTTAGACAGGTAAGGAGAAACATTGCCTTTCAAACTTCAAAAACATTCTGCACCACTGGTTTAATTTCTTCAAAAGCTCTTGCTGGCAGCTGGATTCAAGGAGCTGAACATTTCTAAATGTTCACAACATTCTCCCAGCCTTAACCAGTTAAAATTTAATCCTGCAGTTGAAAAGAAAAAGGAGTGATATAGAATTGAATTACAAGGTACATATGAGTTGAGATGGATTTAAAGAATTCTTTAACTTAAAAATAAAATTATTCGCAATTATAAATTGTCACAGCAATATTAATGCATATATATATATATATATATATATATATATATATATATATATATATATATAGTGGACTACTTCCATGATTTAGGTAGCTTAGCTCTTTCTGCTTCACAGTTTGCCATCAAGACCGGATCTTTATATCGCACACAAAGACAAATTAGGAGATGTTGTGACTCAAATATCTCTTATCAGATCACACTTGTCAGAAAGATGTCTGGGATCATGCTAATCTAAGAAAGAGAGAGAGAGAAAGAGAGAGGAAGGGGGAGGGAGGGAAGGAGGGAAAGAAAAGAAACCCAAACCAAGGCCAAAATTTAAAATCACTCTTCCAGCACTCATGTCAATTCTTTATTGGAGAATACTACTTTCAGAAACACATTATTTTCTCCTTCTGTAGGGTCATAGCAGTGCCAAAGCTGGAAGGAATCTTTTCTTTTTATCTATTATACAAATAAACTTGAAGGACAAAACCAAGTCATGAGATGATAAAGGCGACACACCAGCTGTCAGCTGGAGCTGTGTCAGGGATAAAATCAGTGATGACAATTACCCAGCACCTGCTGACCACTGCCTTTTATCAGTACATGGAGATGGTTTGTAGTCATGTTCACACTAGTTCCATCCTGGACACTAGTCTAAGTACAAACTAAGAAATAATGTAACTGAAAAAATGTTTAGCTTATACACTTAATTAACAGCTTCTCAACTTAAGTCTCAATATTCCTTGCTTTAAAGAAGAAGAAAAAAGAGTTCATATCAAACTTAAAAAAGCAAACAACAGCTAGGTGCTAATGGCTCAAATCTCCGAACTAGTTACTCACAAGGCTGAATTGTGGTCCATGAGACTCTACAACCACCAAAAAGCTGGAAGTGGAGCTGTGGCCTAAGTGGTAGAACACCAGGCTTGAGCTAAGAAACTAAGGTATAGTACCCAGACTGTGAATTCAAGCCCCAAGACTAATACAAAGAAAGAAAGAAAGAAAGACAGACAGACAGACAGAAAGAAGCAGTCAACTTTACAGCTTTGACAACAGCTAGAGTTAGTAATAATATCCATTTGTGATTATCCATTATCCAGAGGAAAGGGACAGAAAAATTATGTGTAGCTATATTTAAAAACCACAGTGGTTTTCCTGAAATGCACAAAAACAAAAATACTGGAAAAGGATCCAGTTTATAAGCAGCCTTGTGCTTAGCTGGGGAAGTTAGTAACTTCTACTCATACGTGACATCTCTAAAAGTAATTCATTCTCAGGAGACACACACCACCAGAATCTATGCTGTGTACTGTGAGAATTTCTTCAGAGTTCTGTACATCTTTCATAGAAACTTGGTAGAAAACAAAAAAGTATCAAGGAGTAGCCTGAGTTCATGTTTCTAGCTAATTTCACAGAGTCACAAATAAATACAAGTTTTAAAACATATGAACCAAAGATGTTTCCCATTTTTTTCCTATGTACCCTCTTAAGTAGATTTTATACAGAGTATTTATAGATAAAACTCATCTGGCACTAGTTTCCCTTTCATGGAAGCTTTTTTGAAATAGACATCCAATATATGAAAATTGTGACATTTTAAATACATAATTCTAACCAGAGAAAAAGGAATATATAATTTTGAATGTATCTATACATATATGATTAGATCTACATATGAAAAGAAATTCATTTAAAGCCTAATGCCTATCTGTAAATGGATCATTTAGTTCAATTTTAGAGACATAATAAGAAATATAAGAATCCCAGGATGTCTGGCTATCGACATTAATTAGATGCACCTAAAGCTTAGTGTCTGAAATATGAATATGAGAAAAATACATTTTAGCACATTTCATTGCTTTTTTGATATTCTGCATACTCTTCACAAGTGCAGAGAACTTCTAATTACATTTTGATGAAACTTTTACTGAATTTATCATAGCTGTTATTTTTGAAGTTCTACCATGTTTGGACAGGGCTAATGGCATTTAGTGGAAATGAGAATTTGCAATGCACCTACTTTCCATAATTGGTATTAAGAATTTATTGCTTTCAGTTTTGTTCTTTCAAGGGATAAGCATATCAAAGAGAAAAAAAAGTGACACATTTCTCTGTTTTCTCTCTTTGGTATTTTTTTCTTCAAAATTTTACAGAAAATACAGACTTTCAGAAAGAACAATCTTACAGGCTGATTCCTATAAATGCAGGTATAAATACAAAGTAAGAGGAAATGGAAGCATGAACCATTATTAACCCACTGAGGCATTTATTTTTTATTTACTTCTATTATTTGTTTACTTATTTATTTATTTTGCCAGTTTTGGGACTTAAACCCAGGGCCTGGACACTGTCCTTCGGCTTTCTCAAGGCTAGAACTCTATCACATGAGCCATAGCACCACTTGCAGCTTTTTCTATGTATGCAGTACCATGCACTCTACCACTAAGTCAAACTCTCGGCCCCTATTTTTTATTTTTCTTGGTGCCAATCCTGTGGGTTGATCTATCCTTTTGCTCTTTTGCTAAAGGCTAGTGTTCTACCACTTGAGCCAGTGTAATATTTCCAGGTAGGTGTGCGTGTGTGTGTGTGTGTGTGTGTGTGTGTGTGTGTGTGCGCGCGTTTAGTTGAGAATAAGAGTCTCATAGACTTTCCTGCCTTGGCTGGCTTTGAATTGTAATACTCCAATCTCAGCTTCCTAAGAGTGTAGGAATACAGTCGTGAGCCCAGCAATCCAGGGGTTTATTTAGGAGCATGTTCATGTTTTTTCTAGAAATTTGGTTAGTTTGTACCCTTCCCTTCTCTGCTAGATTGATAAATTACATCCTGGAGATGTAATTTATAACAGTTAGCTCTCTTCTCTCTTTGTACAAGTGAAAGGGTTTGTTTTTCTTTGTTTCTTAGTCTGCATTGACTTTCCGAAGATGCATGTCAATGCCTCAGTATTGCTGGTGCCTGGAAATCACAAACAGCACATCAGATGAAGGGGTCAGCAAGAGAAACAGAAGATGTACACATTCCATATGGACCGCTCATCAATCAATTTGTGGTTGACATTATCACCTGTTACTTTAAGCCTAGGGGGAAAGAAAACAGCTTACTTTCAGAAAGACATTTTATGTGTAAGAAGACCTAATTTTAAACACCCACATCTTGAAGGAAGACAAGGAAAAATGAGTTAAACCTTTATTTTATAATGAAATTTTAGTGAGACACACAAGTTTCTTTCTTGGCATTACAATTCACTAATAAAACCTACTGTGGCAGCTAGTTATGTAACAAAATGCCATGGCTGCATCCTCTAAGGATCCAAAAGCAACATCCAGATCTACATTACTCTAAAATCTTACTCATTTGATCCAATTTCTGAAATGGATTTGGAACATTCTGCATGTACTTCAGCACAGACACATCCACTTTATCCACTCATCAAAAACTAAAGTTAGAACCCTATAAATAATATGCCATTTTCTCCTAACAAACCCACTTTTAACATGTAAATTTCATATGTATTAGTTTTATTACATGAGTATAAAATTGCTTATGTCATGGGGAAAAAGGACGAGCTACTTTTCTTGCTTTTTGGAGGACTTTTTGTTGTTATTTCCATATTCGCACAAGAAAATAACCAATAATACACTCACTTGAAGAATCACTTTCTTCCTTCCTAAGGCTTAATAAAATTCTAAACAATACTAGTTGAGAAATAGATTAGGTAAATACTCAAATGTGAGAAATGATGATTTCAAATGATGATTGTCAAATGATGACAATTTTCTACAATTCTGGGCCAAAGGACAAGAATTGAAAGGAGCCAGGCACCCATGACTCACACCTGTAATTCTAGCTACTCAGAAGGCTGAGATCTGAGGATCATGGCTCAAAGCTAGCCTGGGTAAAAAAAAATCCATGAGTCTCTAATCTCCAATAAATCACCAATGACAGAGAAGTGGAGCTGTGGCTCAAGTGGCAGAGCACTAGTTTTGAGCAGGAAACCTAATGTACAGTAGTTAAGCTCCAGTACTGACACTAAAAGAAAAAGAATGAAAAAAAAAAGCAAAAAACAAAAAGAAAAGGAAAATCAGAAAGGAAAACTCTGGAAATTTAAGTCATGTCTTTTCTCTTAATAGCATGTGAGGCAAGAGTGCTTTCACTCTCTTGAATTTTGCTGCCCTCCTTCATCCTGCTTTCTGTCAGACACATGGTTAGGAATATTTTAAATTAATCATCTGTTTTACTGGTTGAACCATCTTGTAAAATTCAATCTTGTCTCTAAATTGTTGCCTATTTCATTGAGGACCTGCAGATGGATGACAACACCACAGTCTCCTGGGAGACCAGCCAGGCAGCACAGAAGCAAACAGAGCACAAGAATGTCAAGTAGTACGGACAGAAACTGCAGAGCCGCCAAAAATACTTACACTTGTACAGCAGAGAGTCTCCATGCAGCAAAAGGAAAGGGGAAAAAATATGAATGGAAGAGAAATAAAGCAACACCATTACTAGAAAGGGGAGGGAGAGACACACCATTCACAAAGAAAGAGAAACAAAGTACATAAAAAGCCTACATAGCAAAGGAATAAAGAAGGAAGCCAAAATATTAATGCTATAAAGCATCCAGCTAGCTTTTTAAAAGCATAAGCACAGTTATAGCTTAAAAGCTTGCAAAAACTCATACATACAAATATCAGCTCTTTTGCTAAACATATCCCAAATAGTATTTTACCAAGCCCACTAAATATTCATTCCACATGGAGAGGATGGTGACATTATCAGCTACAAAGGCACACAGTGGACAAAACATTAGATGGATGTCAGAAAACTCCATGCAAGTCTTGGTTCGTGGGCTACAAGGCTAATCTCTGCAACAGTGTGGGAGCAGTGTAACTATGCATGTGTAGCGGCTCCTCTGAGGGTTACTTACAACATTTCAATGCTTGCTACCCACTGACTTTTAGGGTGTGGTCAGTTTGAATTCTTTTGCCACCAATTATCAAAGCTTTTTACAAAAGGGTCTGACACCAGGATCTAACACAATTGCCTAGTCAGTGTGCAAATACATGTTCAGGACAATTATTTTTTGGTGGGGATTTAAGTCCTCTTATGTCTTACATTAAATCTCTGAATAATGTTTTGTTAAATCATCATTAAGAATTATTATGACATCTTATTTTTGTGGAAATGTAAAAAGTATTTTTATATTAAGTAACAATTCTAGGTGGAGATTGTCAGTTTTTGTGGAAGTACCGTGAGATAGATATTCGGGGAGGTGGGGAGGAAGCTCTTCCAAATTTCTTGAAACTATACTTGAGGAAGGCTACCTGCTGCATTTATCAGAGCTGAGTTTTTGGAAGTTATTTATTTTTGTATTCCAGTTGTTCTCAAGATAAAATGGGGTGAGAAAACAGGGCGTAACTTGTACACATAAATGGCTTTGACCTCTGCAGAGAGAAAGCAGCACCTAAGCAAAAGGGCTGTCTGCAACCATCAGCTCAAGCACCATCATCAATATTATTTGCTTCTCAGACAGGTTTCCATTGACAATGTCTGGGGAAAAATCTCATCTCCTCAATTCTAATTTCATGCTTTATTAGGCAATTTTATTTAAATATGATTCATTTTATGACCCATTAAGTGAACATGAAAACAGTCTTGCTGAATGAAAGGAGAAAAAGTAAAAAATACTACTTTTTTTCTAATCTTGAACTAAGATAAATATTCCTAATTATGTTAACACTCATCTCCTTTGAAACTTCCATAGTGGTGTGATTATGGATTCATGTGCATGGCTTACAGCTAATGGTTAAGCCCCATAGATAAATTTAGACTTTCTAGAAGGTCAATTCAACAAGACAAGTGCTCTGTCCCAATTACACACCTAATGATCATTATAAATATGGGTGAGGGAATCTTTTGATTGGTTCAATGCCTAAAATGACAGGCAAGGAAAAATATTCTTACTAAGAGGGAAACCATGGTAACAGACAAGTCAGTGTTCCAGCAGAATGAAGAACATTCCTCCTTACCTGTATTTTTTTTTTCTTTTTTTGGAACTCTTTTCAAGATCTCTTCATAAGGACAAGTAAAGAAGTGGTGGCTGATGAGAGGTAGATCTCTATCACACTTAAGGTATCTAAGAATTGTGCTCGGCCATTTACTAGGTTGTGGGATGTAGGCCAATGTTTTAGAAAAGTCAGGGCTCATTTTCTATTCTAGAAAACAAATCACTGTGAGGTGTAAATAAAATGATAGACAGCACAGTGTGTGGCTCAGGTTGGGAACCAATGACCAGTATTCTCAAAATCAGTTGTAACTCTGTATGCTGTTAATGTGATCATTTTTTCGCTTTTCCACTCTCAAAGAGAAAGAAGAGGAAAATAAGGAAGAAATAGATGGTAGCAAAAAACTGAAAACAATCTAAAACTTACGAAAAGGGGAGTAAACTAGGTAGAGAATAATGAATAACAGCTTTTAAAAGTGACGGGTGTGTGTGGGGGGGGGGTAGGGATGGGAAGCATGAACATATACCATGAACAAATCTCAAAGGAGAATGTAGAGTGGAAAAAAAGAGCAAGATTTAGAGTAATGCATGAGGTATGGTGCCATTTATGTATATTATAAAACATATAAGGGCTGGAGGGTTCAAGTAACAGCATGCAAGCCATGAAATGTACAAATCAAAACTAGTCACTATTGAGGAACACACGCATGTTTGGGCATGTAACACTAACAAAAAGCGTTCAGGAAAACTTGTGCTGGTGCCTCTAGGGAAAGAAAAGCAAGATGATCAGTAATGTCCAAATTTGGCTGTCACATTATCAAAATAGTTTTCTATTATTTAAGATTCAAATATTACTGAGCATCTAGAATTTTCTGGGTACTTTTGGAGAAAAGAGTTGAGGATGGCAGTCAATAAGACAGAGGGATTCATATATTACTAGAGTTTATGTTTTGGCGTACAGTCAGATAAAAAAAGATGTTGACATCTTGACAGCTGGCTCTTCAGAATACTGGAAGCATAGATATTTGGAACTGAGAGATACTTTTTTTTTTTTTACATGATTTGTTAGAAGCATCCCAAAAAGGCTATGCAGGAATCCTTCAAGGAATAACACTGCTCACTTAGTGATTGCTGAATACACAAGACTTATTCCATAGATTCTCTAGTAGGCGCTTGTCTAATGGACCATACAACTGGAGGGGATGGACTGGAATTGGGAGAGATGGGGAAGAAGGATGAAAGGGTGACACTGATCAAGGTGCATTGTAGTCACAAACTGACATGAGGAAATGAAACTCCTTCATACAACTAATGATTAAAAATAAAAATTAAAAAATAAATAACCACACACTACCATTACCATGGCCACTTTCCTGGCATGGGACAATGATGAAGGAACTCATTTGGTCACAACAGTATGGAGATAAAAAGTTGATTACCATGCTAGTTTCTTCAAGCAACTCTTGGATTGTTTTGCATGAGGGTCTGTTCAGTAATTACTATGTTTAGTTATTACTGCCACAAAGTATTAGAACAGCTGCCACCTTGACCTGGAGGTCACAAAATGGTCTCTAAAGTTCAAGTGCCCAAATTAAGAAGCAACTTCCATACCACAGCTGTCCTCTTCATTTTCTTTTACCACAAACTTCTCATACAGGGGCCGGGGTTTAAAAAGTTAATATGGCATGGTATCCTTAATATGTGGCTATTAAATCCAAAGAGTACAAGAGCGAGGACTCAATAACTGCATACCCAAAGCTATGGACATGGTAATGGAAATATAACTATATAGACATAAAAAAAAGTTAATATGGACTTTAATGGGGTTTACTCTATTAACTGAAATGATTAAAAAAAATCTTTTGTTAGACATTTGACATTTCCTTTTTACAAGATACCGGAGGTACACTTGACATTAAGGAACGAGGAGGAAGTGGGGAAGCAGAGGGAGAGGAGGTGGCGGAGGGAGAGGAGGTGGCAGAGGTGCACAGGGGCTGCAAATGTAGCTCAAGTAGGAGAGCATCTGCCTAGAAAGTACAAAGCCCCAAGTTAGAACTCCAGTGCCACCCTTCCCCAAACCAGGGATCATAAACTATTGCTGCCACTATTCTTTCTGATGCTCAGTGCCCCACTACAGTCCTTTTGGTAGAGACTTTTGTGTCCTTTGAAATAATCTCACTGGATTTAAAGCAGTCTTTGCTTTTTTGATGTAAAACATCCTAGCTCAACTTGTGCTTTTCTGTGCAATTTTAGAACAGGTACGGTAATCCCTGCTTAATGGACTAGACTATCTAATTTGAGGCATTCCCTACTAGATTTCCTTCAAGTCAATGCTCCAAGGGAATCCAGGCTGTATTTCTTAATTGTAAGTACTCTCACATATCTAGTCAGTATTATCACATCTGTAGTTGAGGAAGTGACTTCGAATGCATGTCTATTTTCTGAAGTGAGGTGGCATAAATCTCACTGAGAAAGAGATGCTAGGGCGACAACTATTGGGTAGCACAAAATGTTCTTTAAAACCTATGAAAAATGGGTATATGGAAGCCATAAACTCTGAGGAATGTATAATAAATTGATGAGAGAAAAAAAAGGAGGAACAATCAGAGATCTAGTGATGTACCACATGTCCTACTGAACACAACATTAAATTCAGCTATGCATACTACACTCATTAACTTTTATATCCAGAGTCTCATTTCATATAAAAACCGAGCAGGCATCATGATGTTAAAACAAAAACATCCTGAAAACAATACTGGCTAGAGGCTATTATAAAGATCATGCTAGAAAACCATAGTGCAATTAAAATGATTCATTGTCTTCTTTTCCAGATCTGCAGTGCTTTCTGATACAATGAAATGAAATCTTTACCTTCCTCACTGTACCATGTGCTCTCCAGGGAACAGAAAATGGTTCACTTCTTATTCATTTTTAACTTGTCTTACAAGTGGTGTACTCTCTATTTAAAAATGAATATAACTTGGTATTTTCCTCTCTCTCTCTCTCTCTCTCTCTCTCTCTCTCTCTCTCTCTCTCTCTCTCTCTCCTTCCTCTCTCTCTCTCCTTCCTCTCTCTCTCTCTCTCTCTCTCTCTCTCTCTCTCTTTCTTCTTCTTTTTTTTGGTGGGTCATGGGGCTTGTACTCTGGGCCTGGGCACTGTCCCTGAGCTCTTCAGCTCAAGGCTACCACCCTACTCCTGGAGCCACAGCCCCACTTCCCGTTTTCTAGAGGTTAATTGGAGATTACCGTCTTGAGTGCCTGGGCTGACTTTGAGCCTCGATCCTCAGATCTCAGCCTCCTCAGTAGCTAGGATTACAGGTATGAGCCACCTCGCCTGACTTGATATTTTTCTTAATATCTATCCAATGAATGAAATTATCTGGTACCAATTTCAAACAAAACCTTTGGACAAGAGTTAGTACTGGATTAGTGATGATGGGTATAGCAGCAAGATCTAGCTCTATCTCTATTTATCTAATAGGTCAGATATGTGCAACTGTAGCATTATAATGAAAAGGAAAGTGGGGGATATTCTTTAAGTAGTTCATTCCATGATTAAGCTCAATATTACTCCAAGGGCTATATAAGCCTAAATAGCATTTTTGTGAAAGAAGAAACCATGGGGAAAATCTCGCTGAGCATCATACCTGAGAAAGGTAATTGAAATCCAGATATTTTCAAAAACCCATTTACCATACAAAAACAATTAGGGTAGAAAAAGATTTAAATCCTCTCCTCTAGAAGCAACATTATAGCTTAGTACCTCAAGATGAGGAGTCAACACCAGCCCAAAATTGCTTAATATAACATATTTATAATTTCCTTAAAATAGTAGCTGTATAAAGATAATCTTTTCTGAAGTGATGTTTGGAAGAAAAAGACCTTGTAGAATAAAATTATGAGAAAAAACTAACAAGTAGGATTTTAACTATCTTCTGCACCGTTAACCATACTGCATGTAATTTTAAATGAGACAGACAACAGACTATAGTTGGCACTACAGTTAGTAGATTATTCCATTAACAACCAGAATAAGGCAGTTTGTGTAAATGGGTTAAAATAACAGCATTGTGACCAAGTCAAACAGACTGTTGCTGAATTATAAACTTGTGCTGTATTCTTAACTTCTACATTAAGAAGTTTGAAAGTTATATATTGAACTTTGAGGCTAGATTTGTTAAAAGAAAGTAATTGCTTATTTTATCATTAGTGACAGGATTCACAGAGATATATTCTGCAATAACTCAGACTTCTTAAAATTCTTTTTCTAGGAAATAGTAATAAGTAGACTAATTGCAGTCTGGCCTGAATATCTTTTGATTTAAAATGGGTATGATGTTCATTAAAATAATTGCAAGCATCTCATACAGTGGGTGAGCTAGTAATGCCTGAAGAACAGATATTGATTCTTCCCTCAGGTGGCACACGACTGAACTCCAAACTTGTTACTTTTTTAAAGTAGCATACTATATCTGATGACAAGTGAAATATTTAAAAATAATTAATCAGTAGCCTAAGGAGTACTTCCTTCGATACCCTAAAAGCCAATGATAAACCAAAGTTGAAAGCTTTGGCTTGGAATACTGATTTCCTAAGACATTTGACTGTGGGAAAAGAACAGATGTCTATGGACAATAAACTTCTAAGGAAGTGCACATTTTGGCATGACATATAAAGCATATGTGCTGAAATGATAAGGAGTATATAGGAAAGCTAATTAGTCATAGTCACCAACAAAATGACAAGGAGAGAGACACAAAATGTTCCAGGTAAGCTGCAAGGGAGCAAAAATCATTTCTAACAATTGGATGACAACCGGCAGGGGACCAGCTTGGTAACATGTTTGCTTCTAATAATGTTTGAAAACTGCACTTTTCCATTATGGTTATGTAACACGAGGTCTTAAATGTGCACTGCTATTCACATGTTCACCTGGGATTAGTAAACGGCTCTGGTATAAACACCAGTCCTGTTCAATGTAATGCAAAATCTGATCTGGATTGTAGGAAACATTGTAGAGCATTGATGAAATCCACATAGTACTGACTGTAGCTGACTGGGTAAATACACAAGATGATATTGAAAAACCCACCTTTAGTTAACCTTTGGCTAACTAAAAGTTGAAATTACTCAACTTTTCTCTGCCTCAATGTCCTTACTTATTAAGTAGATGACATTAGACCTAATTATTCAAGGACTGTTTTGCATATTCAATAGTTAATTATCTTGAGGCCTAGTGTCCAGCATGTTATTGGTACTACATAAATGGTCCTTTTTAAACCATATGACTTACTCCTCTAGAGAAAGGGGATGGTGGCCTAGGCCTGGGCACTAGTAGCTTATGTCTTTAATCCTAGCTAGTGAGGACATTGAGATCTGAGGACTATGGTTTGAAGCCAGCCAGGGCAGGAAAGCCCATGTGACTCTTATCTCCAATTAAGTACCTACAAACTGGAAAAAATATATGTTGCTAGTTCATGTTTTCATTTACCTATTTCCACCGTGCACATGACCAAATAATTCTGCTGAAAAACATGAAATGTACTATTAACTCAAACTTTTCTATTCAGATCTATTTCTTACTATTTTTCTTTTGACTAGCATCAAGAAAATTACTTTATGATAACATAACTACCAATATTTTGTTTCAAAATGCAAACAAAATCAAAATACCTCTTAAATATACAACTTACAATGTTCTAGAAAGCAAATATTTAAAAACTAGAAATTTCCTACATATGATCATATATTTATATAATTATATGAAAGATTATTTTGTTAGAATTCTTTTAAATAGCTAGTAAATGACAAAACAATTTTGTTATATCCACTTCATACAAAATTTTTGGAAAATTATGATAGACAGTATTAATGAATACCATTAAACTTTTCTGTCTTTTTAAGTATATAAACTCTCATCTTAGTGTATAGAACAGCGTACACATAACTGATTTGCTACATACTATTTAATTTTTGCTTTTTAACAAATGAATTTTATTTAAAAATTGAATTAGCATATATTAATGATACAAAGGGGCTTCACTTTGATATTTACAACTTGTACTGTATCAACTTCACTCCATCTATATTGTTCTTAGAAAACTGCTGTTTAGCTTTTTTTCAATGATACTACAATGTTGACTGAAGTGCTAATGAAACAGTGGCTTGTAAGTAAGAAAACTTTGTACTGCCCTAGACTTTCTGTCTAATAAAAAATAATATGGACCAAATCTGATCCTTTGTTTTTCACTGGTTGAAGGGCTTGAACTCTGAGTCTGAGTGCTGTCCCTGAGCTTCTTTGTGCTCAAAGCTTCTATCACTTGAGCCACAGCACCACTTCTGGTTTTTGAATGGTTAATTGGAAATAAGAGTCTCACAGGGACTATTCTACCTGGGCTGGCTTCAAACTGCAATCCTCAGATCTCAGCCTTCTAAGTAGCTAGGATAACAGGCGTAAGCCACTAGCACCTGGCTTGATCCTTTGTTTTCTTAAGTTAAAAATGAGCCTTACTTCTTAACAATAACTGTATCTAAACATGACTATAATCAGATATTAATACCGAAACACTGGAGGTAAGTAACCCAAATCCAGTCTCACTACCACCTTGGCAGATTGTAAGGAGTCTGGGTGCTGGTGGTTGGAGATTGTAATCCTAGCTCCTATAAAATGCTGAAATCTGAGGATCATAATTTGAAGTCACCCTGGGCAAGAAAGTATGTGAAGCTCTTTTAACTCCTATGAACTACTAAAAAACAAGAAGTAGAGCCATGGCTCAAATAGTCAGAGTGCTAGCCTTGAGCAAAAAAGCTCTAGGGACAGTGCCCAGGCCCCGAGTCCAAATCTGAAGAGTGGCCCACACACATACACAAAAAGATTATTTTTTTAGTAAAACAAGCATTCTGAATAGAGAGGACAAAACATACATATACTATTGATTTTATGATAAAACGAGAAATATCTATGCCAACAACATAAAATTTAAAATAATGAAATAAAATTGTCCTCGAAGGAAGAAATAAATGTATCAACAACTGCACTGTTCTCACTATCTGGCCAAATGGATGTGCCGCAAGAAACTCAGCAAATGGGGAACAAATGATAACCTAGACAAAACGATAGTGCTAGTCCACCTCCACAAGAAAATCAAGTCAAGTGAATAAGACAGTATCTCACCTAAACATGAAATCTGAATTTAAACATTTGTCAAGAAATTATGACAAGAATAAAGAACAAGAGCAGAGAGAGAAAAAAGAAGAGGAAAAAAAACAAGAAGGAACCACCCAATATGTTTTACTTGAATGTCCTTCTGCATTTTAAATGGCAGATCTATACTTTAATTTAATGACATATTCCTGTTACAAAGGACCTTCTAAGAGTTGTGTAATCAACTTCTAATTACTTTATAATTCCTCCCCCATGATGGCTAGAGGGGGATGTGCAAAAGTGGATGCTTGAGGCTTAAAAACTTAGCAATTCTATGCTAGGCAATAAGATTTGGAATGCTTTGTCTGGACAGTAGGGTCTAAGATCTGATTTCTAACAGTTGAGACCACCAAAGCATGTGCCTTACCATACAAGTATCCAGATCCTCCAAGCGTTCTACCTCTGTTAGCTCCTCCATGGTAACCACAGAGCGTTTCACTGGCTTCTCCTCAGTCAGTTCGATTTCTAGGGAGTCTTGATGAATAAGAGCCTTGCTGCGTCTGCTGTAATGGTCTGCCTGGAGGGTTGAGACCATACAAGGAGAAATTAAAGCACAGGGGCAAGGAAAGAGCTGGTTAGTCTATTTTCTGAAGATGTCGTCCACAAGATGGCGCAGTGGAGCGCTAAGTTGTAAAGTAGTTAAAGACAATAAAGCTCAGCCAGGATAACTTCATCTCTTTCATTGTCTTTGGAGAACAGTGTTTTAAGCAAGAAATTACAAACCTCATAAATGAGACTACTTAGACTTAAATAAAATAAGTAGTGCTCTTTTTAGTAGCTTTGAAAGAAATTCCCTTCCACACCTAGTGTTTAAAGATTCATATATATAATATATATTCATATATGTATATGCTATGTGTGTATATACATAAATAAATATATATGGAAACGAGCCTAACTTGCATTATTTTTAAAAGACTGAAGGAAGGAAATCACCAATAGGTTTTTAATGTCTGCTACCTTTCACCATTTTCATGTAAGGAATATCAAATTTTATATGAATTATTAGTTTCATTGTTATGCTTCAGCTACATACCAAAAATTTAAATGCTATAAAGACAGAATTGGCTGGCTGACCTTTAAAAGCTCCAAAACTGAGCTGATTTGACATCAGAAACTTTTAGTGAACTCTTCTGAAACAGAGAAGCCGGCTACCTGTATGTGAATGCTTTGAGAATACTTCTAAACTTAAATTGGAGAAAAATGGTGTGATAGAAACCAAGTTTCATTTTGAAGATGCTATCGTATTCAAACAGAATCTATCCTTTTTCTTTCATTCAAAGCAGCTTTATTAATATGAACATGAAGTTCAAAATAATATACAAGTTATGAGAATTGCATTCTCACAATTCCCTTTCAACTGAAGAAAGAAAATGTCAATACTTTTGCAGTAAATTCTTCAATGAAGGACAAATGTGAAAAAGGTGGAAAATTCTAGGCTTCCGTGCAGTTTTCAAGTGTAGACTTATGCTGATCCAACATCAAGTGTTTGTGCCATTTTGAGGTATTTCCTGGAGCTATGAGACATCAATAAACTGTTTCTAAAAAGATCTTTCTATTGATTTTGTTTGCACTTATCTTTTTTTAAATCTCAATTGGGAGCCTGAAACAGTGAAATAGCTCTTTACTGTGCCATGAACTGGAAAATGGTGCTGCTTTAATGGAAAATGGCTATATATATCTCAGTTTGATACAAACCAATATATTGATAAAATACAATAAACAAAGAATTTAGAAAAACAATATGTTTGGATTCAGTGCTTATGTCAAACTGCCCTAGAAGTTTTCTATGAAACTTTTTTTTCTGTTCGTTTCTGAACAAGTGAATGTTTATGAACTAATAATCATTTATAAACTGGGCCAAGTTCTAAAACTTTTAATCTGCCTTAAAAAATGAGCAAGATTTCTAGATATGATCCCTTTTGTGTTCCTCTGCCATTCCTTCTAAAGAAATCCTAATAGTCTCTAGAATGGGTAGAAGCAAAGGATAAGCCAAAGGAGGAAAACCAGGATCTTTTCCCATTAAATTGCGAAGAATGGAACCACCCCCAGTAGATCCTAGATGAACTGTAATGGAGACCTTGCTCATGAGGTGCCGGGTACCTACCAGCTTATGATGGCAATGTGACAGCGCATCCAGGATTTCATCCACAATCCGGTCAGACAGGAAAGAGGCCACTGTCAGCTTCACTTCACTATGCAAAAATCAAAAGGAGAGAGTAGCACCTTAATTTGTGCAAGGCGGGGTAAAAAGCTTATCCACTTTTGATCCTGTGCTGGTAAGGTCAACAATTGTGATTCCATTTCTTTCTTTGAAAATGGAATGCAAGAATGTGTGAACAGGGCTAAGGATTTCCAAAAATAAGCTTTAAACACTGCCATAAACACACAGATAAATAGACTTTCATTACCTATTTCAACTTGCCTCTCAATTTAAAATGGAATTTAATGGTAGAAATGAAAACCATCTGGATAAAGACAATGTAATGGCAACCATATGAACCATGTGGCGAGGTACAATTTACCCACTGACATAAATGAAAGCAAACCTAGGCTGGAGTAAATTAAGAGTCTAGCCTGGTTGTTAAGTCATAGCTATTACCTTAATATGTGTGTTCCTCACCCGTTGAAAAAAAAATCTTTCACCAAATGGTACCATTTTATACCATTTCTGTTTTGACTTGCCATCTTACTATGGAAATGGACCCTTATCTTTATAAATGGAGACAACTCCAATGTGCAACTTGGGTGACTCTGTGACTCTTGTCTCAGCCTAAGACAATGGCCTAGACAACATAAAGTTGTAACTTTCATTATTAAACAAACTCAGCCATTAAAAAGTTTCTACTGGAGCCTGGTATTTTAGTTCTCATTTCAACTCTATGATGACATTCACAATTCAACTTTCATGTGCATTTCCAAGCTAAGGAGTCTTACTTTCACACACGTGTATAGATGCCCATAATTACCCAGTACTTTTAAAGGTAAATGTGAAGTATTACCTCAAAAACTTGAAGCCAACACATTTTTTGATAAATTTTTCTTCTTTATTAAAGAAAATAAAAGAGTTGCCAAAACAATAGGTCCTAATCCTAAAGTTAAAGCCAAAAGTATATTTATGTAAGGCAATAATTTGTACAGATTATTTCTTTGTTGGGGAAGATTTCTGTGAGCAGAATAGAAGCATTGACTATGGTGCCTACACTAAAAACTCACCACAGAGCTAACAATAAAGGAGATCTTTTTAAATTCTTTTCTATGAAAGAAAGTCTTACTATACTTATTTTACCTAATATTTTATGAATTGGTACCCAGAGATATCCACTGGTGAGATTTATTGAATATAATTTTAATAAGAATTTCCTCTGACATTTTTGCAAGTCTAGAAAGTGCAATTACTTCCTCACAAAATTGTCAGTTCTATACTTTGTTTCTGACTTGCCTCTTCTTTGAAAGTAGGGCGGACTGGCTGACCTATTTCAAATTCTTGTACCAAGAAGTAAGACTCTGGAAAAATGTATTTTAAAGTGTCTTGGGATTGTGGTAGCATCTTGTTACTAGGTGGTACACTTCAATTCTGTATGATTTTTCAGTTTGCAAAACTTTTTATAAACATGAGCCACTTCAATTTGCATGTGCACACACACATATATGAATACTTGTGTGTGTGTCTATATTTTCATTCAGTTGCATTATCAACAGCCAAATAAAATCAATGGATGTAAAAACGATTCACCAAAATCAAGAGTCTTATCCTTCACTTCTAAAATATGCACATTATTTTATGAACATATTTGACAAAACTTGATACATTATAGGAAAAGGTATCAGAATACACTCTATTGGAAATTGATCCTAGAAAGAATAATGGCCAATACATTTTTCCTTATTAAAGGAGATATTACTATTATATTTTATCTTAAATATTAACCTTTGAGTACTTATTCTCAATAAAAAATATTCTGAAACAGCAGGTAACAAAAGTATGCTTATCTACTTCAGTAAATATACTTGAGTTCATAAGATCACTAACTATGGTAACCAATAAACTCTGAAAAACTTAAAAAGTTTTTTCAAATCTTTCCAGCTGAACTTCAGCTGAATAGACTCTAGGAGCTTTATTCATTCAAAAAATAAAGCCCAATATCTGTATTTTCAACCTGAGACTGTGCAGTTGCTGTAGGAATACTAGATCCTCCTACAAGCTTTCAGTCTGTAGATAAATGATTTAATGTTTGCCCTGCTCTGTTCAGACTGCCGTTTTTCTCACAGACTGCAACTTGGCTGCATCATTCCCAACTCTTTACAAAGATGTAGGTTGTAGGAAATTAAAAATATTTCAGAACATGGCTTTCAATTATCTGCTTCCCCAACAAAGAGCCATACAATGAGTGAAGTTTACAATGGAAGACTGACATCACCAAGGGTCTCTAAGTAAAAATTAAGGAAAATTTGTCAGTGATCACAGCTCCTAATTGTTTATATCTCAGAATATTTTCCAAACTGTGACAGCACTGGTATACATAACACTGTAGCCACATCAAAATAAACTAGAAAGCAAACATGGTACAGTCAAAGTGGGCCTCTGCCTATTTATAGGTAGTGTGTTTGCTCACAGAAAAAAAAAATGTGGTGACAGAAAGCAAACTACCCTCAGTCTTCAAGCTAGTGATTTAGAAAGATGAAAGCTAAACCTCAGAGGCAAACACAAAGAATTAAAAACATGTACACGCCTTGTAAATATACAGCCCTAAAAGAGAATCTAAAACTATGCTCTTCAGTAACACATAGAGACAACCTCGTTTTGGAAATGCACAAATCTATGCATTTATGTGCATATATATATAAATATATATATAGTCTCTGCACATTAGATATGCCTACACACATTACACATGGATAAAGCCACTCTTTCCAGCTGCCTCAACTGCATTCACAGATACTGCAGCTCCTCGCTTTATTAACATTACAAACCTACCTAATTTTGTTAAGGATATCAATCCCAGACTGCTCCAACAGGACATTTTTAACAAAGGTACGTGGAATGGAAATCTTTTCAGTGCTGGCATGAATCAAGTCTTGTCGAATGTGGGCTTTTTTCATCACATTGGGACAAAGGCTCTCGGCAGCATCAACCATGGATTCAAGCAAAGCCTGCAATGCAGCAGAGTGCAGGAGAGATGATGACACTGCACCAGAGGCGCTATAAAACTGAGAGGTGGTTATATATGATGCAGAGCCAGGGAGTCCTGGGTGCTGTCGAGGATTCTCTTGTGAGTGCTGGATGATCACCGATCTCAGGTAACCACTTTACATCAGACACTTCATCCAACACACACGCTTCCTGCTGCTATCTGAAGAGTTGTATTAAGAGCTGAATTTAACAGAAATCCATGAATGAGAGGATTAAAAAAATATGAAGATCTAGTTTTTGTACACCAACTTACCATGCCAGATTGTTCTCTCTGGTGCTAAAAAATAAATGTACAGAGACAAACCCTAGATCTAAAAATATCTCTTAAAAAATATCAGTTTTGAATGCATGTGGGTCTCAAATCACACAAACTCCAAATTAGGGCAAAGCACTCTATAGCAGAAGCAGCAGAAAAATCAGAGAAACTACTGCCAATTTTAGAATCTTTATTTTTTTTTTAAGAAAAGCTTTAGTGTTAAGTAAAATAGTAATTATGACAACCACAATCAACAACATGAATAATAACAGGCAAAAACATTTACACAGCACTTTACAAACAACATTAATAGCAATCATTACAACACATTTATATCACACCACAGAATCCAGGGAACATTGCTGCCTATTTTATCCTTTCAGCATCTGGGGGGGACAGGACAAGCTTCTATTTCTGGGATCCTCATTTTACAACAAGGGAATGTGAGTTAAAGGAGGTTAAACTATTTGCCAGAGACCAATAATAGGGATAAACAGTGTGGAAAGGGCATTCATGTTTGTATCAGACCTAGGATTGAAGCCTAGCTGAGTGCCACTGGGCAAAGTTACTGATCTGTGCCTTCCTTGTGTAAAAAAAGTTTTCACTTCATAGGATTATTGAGGATTAAGTGATATCACTTATGTAAAGAGTTCAGTAGAATGTACAGCTCCCACTGGATGAGCTAAGGACATCATAGATATGATTTTTTCATCTGATTTCTAATACTACTCTCCTTCCCTGCAGTCAATAGTACCCAAAGCTAACAGGGTGTATACTCTTCCATAGCAGGGCTAGGAAAAATACCACGGACATGTAGCTTTGAGTCCAAGTCCTTAGACAACAACTGATATAAAACTGATTCATCAACGTGAAGAGTCTTATTCTTCACTTTCAAAATGTGCACATTGTTTTATGGAAGTGAACATATTGACACAACTTGATGCATTAAAGAAACAGGCATAAGAATACACTCTATTGGAGATTGATCCTATTACTATGAAAGAACAGTGGCCAATACATTTCTAATGTCCTCCAGGAATGCAGAGCCACCTTAGCTTAGTGCCTCTGTTTCAGTGGTTGCATTATAAATTTTTAGCATGCATGTTACACTTCATGTCTAATACATTCATCCTGTAGGACTACTAAGCATGTGGAATATGTGTAGCTGAGAAAGTGAATTTCACGTTTTCTTTGATTTTAATTTAAATAAACTATGGTTAATGGATAACATTAGGCTTAATGTTTCACTTTTAATTCTTTTCTAGAGGGAGGGCTTTGGGTAGTTTTAGCACTTCATTTGCTTTTTCTTATAAACACCTTGGATATGAATGCTGCTTCCACAATATTCATGTTTCTAATTAAACCACAACTGAATTCCCCCGTTCACTGGTGTTTCTTGTACTCAGATCTTCTTTCAAATAGTTTTTCCTTTTCCCCAAAGTATATCCCCCCCTTTTTTGTGACATCTAACAACAGTAAATTATCCGGTTGTTAGTTTTGTTTTGAATGAAAATACCTTTATCTCGTCTTCACTCACAAATATTAGGTCTAGTGAGTGTACAATTTGAAGGTGATCCTTTCTGTCCTCTCAGAACTTTGGAGATATTAGTTCAATGTTTCTTGTCTGTAAACAGTTGAGAAGTAAGCTGTCATGTTTTGGTACAGGGACTGAATGGAGGCATTTTTACTTATAGGCAGTTGTCATCAGTCCTTTTACATAGGTTTATGCTATCTTTTGCTTAGGTTGGCTTCAAGGATGATCTTTCTACCACTGCCTCTGGAGTAGCTGATTTAAGTCTGCATGAGTGTGGCTGGTTTGAACTGCTGGTCTTTGATAACCAATTTAAAAAAGTTTCCCTATCTCTCACCTGAGGGTCCTTTTAAGATCTCTTCTTCCTTGTTCTACTTTTCATGATGATGACTCTAGATGGGTTTGCTTTAGTTGCCTAGTTTCACCAGGCTTTCTGAAACCTATCTCTGAAAGTCTCAGCTACCACCTCTTCAAATATTTTTCTTTCTCTCTGGAAAGCTAAAGTAGGCTTATGTGGAGCTTTCTCACTTCACCTATTTCTTTGCACTTTTCTCACATAGTCTTCGTTTTGTTAGTCTATATTACCTTCAGACATCTTGCAATGAATTACAAAAGTGACAATCAGATTTTATTTCTCTAATGATAGTCAGGAGGGTATGACTTTGTCCAGAGCTGGCCTGGATAGCAATTCTTCAGCTATGACCTCCCACTCAGCTGTAAAGATAGGTATATGCCACCATAACTGGCTTGTTGGTTTGTTTTGAACTATGACCATTCCACCATATGTCTGAATTGTAAAAATGGCTATTAGTACTGAGAAAGTCTATATAATATGCATAAAGCAAATTGAATTAATATCTTAAGATGTTAGCTACACTCATGCACTCTGCTGTGAGCCCAATGACTTGCAAATATAAGTTCGAAACTCAAGTGTTCTGAATCCTTTCACCCTCTTGCTTTGGGAACATACAAAGTAGAAAAGAAAAACTTAGAGAACTCTTCTAGCCAAACTAAATTAATACTTGACAAAATGCCACCTAAACCCTTCAGGTCTCATATCCTAAGTAAATCTGAAATTTACCAGGGAAATATTCCACCATTTGAGTCCTGAGTGAAATCAAGAATTTCTCAAGCCAAAACCAACAGCCTAAAATTTAAATCCAGAGGGGAAAAAAGTTATGAAAGTTTCCTTATGTTAAAACACTCAAATCCCATTACTTCAAATGAAGTAATATTGTTCCAGGAATAAATGCTAGAAAAAAAAAGAGAGGACAGGAGAAGACTTGTTATTCTCAAACATTTAAGACAAATTGGTTCTAAGCAAACACTACCTCATTCAAGAAAGGAGTTTCTCCAGATTTAATTTTCTGTTCTCACATAGGAAGCCTGGAGACTTCCTGGCCATTTCTTTTGTTTTCTGAAATAATACTTTGGAAAGATGGCCCAAAGAGTTACTTGACTTTTCATCCACCATTGAAAATGCTCGTTATTGGCTACAATACAAAAATAATCAAATATTAAATCCCCAGGTTATCATGAGACCAAAATGTTGGGGACCGACTGTGGGGTCAATGACCTTGGACCTGACCTTGGACCTACACAACTGTATACACAAGGAAGTAACTCTGATCAGGATGACTTTAAGCAAAGTCAATCAGTTCTTATCATGATGACTTTAAGCAATGTCAATCAGTTCTTATCATGATGACTTTAAGCAATGTTAATCCTTTCTCATTTATCCTATATGTGATTTGTTTACTATTTTGTATGAATGTAGCCTCTGGCAACTCCAAGTTTTAAGAAGAGTATTTAAGGTCGGAACTTAAAATAAACGAGAGAGTCTTAGGCGGCAGTCTGGAGCTCACAGTCTTCTTGGACTGCTGACTTGGGCTGTAGTCCTCCCGAACTCCATCTGTTTGTCTCTCTTCTATTTTTTCCTAGTCCTTGCCCCTATTTCAGGAATCCCAATCCGCGAACCCTGGTTTGCTGCCGGCTGGCCCCGGCAACTGGTGCCCGAACAGGGACCCTGAAAATCTGGGACGAAGGCGAAGGACCCCCCCTGTGGTGAGTAACACGTCGTAGGACTATTAGGAGAGTGTATAGTCAGGAGAAAAAATTATGGGTCAAGTTAATAGCTATATGTCATATTTACCGATCTTAACAGGCCTACTTGAAGCCCACGGAATGTGGTTGGAAAAAGGGGTGCTTCAGAGCTTCCTACAGTTTCTCGAGGAGGCATGCCCGAGGTCTATAGAGGAGGAATTCCAAAAAGCCTGGCAGCGGATAGGAAAAAGAATTAAAGATTATTATAATGTATATGGCCCCGAAAAGACCCCAGTAGAGGCTATTGACGTATATAATTTAGTAAGTGAAGGCATAGATCCTGAACATGAGAATGCTGAATTTGAATTAAGGGAACTTTATGAATTAAAGGACCCTTCTGAAAAACCTGAGACTGAGCCATATGCCGCAGCCCAAGAGAGTCTAAGTGAGATCTTGATAAGGGAACAACAACCAGTAGATATTGAGTATCAGAATTCAAATTTTAATATGAGGGAGGAAAGTTATGATGTGCCGAGTGGATTCCCGTAAATATTTAGGTCAGGAACCTCATTTTATCTGTGTCCCATATAATTCACAACAACAAGATTGGCTATTCGCCCATTGCGATTCTTGGGCCATTGCTTGGGCCAATTATACGGGAAAAATTTTGCATCACTACCCATCTAACAAACTCCTCCAATTTGCTACGTGTCATACGTTCCTATTTCCTTCCATAGTACGGGCCTCGCCTTTATCTTCTGCCGCTTTAGTATTTACAGACGGATCCTCTAATGGAACGGCTGCTTTGACCATTAATGGGAAAACTCAGTCTTGGGTTACGGGTTTTTCCTCCGCCCAAGAGGTAGAGTTAGAGGCTGTTTTACAAGCACTCGTCCTGTTACAAGACGAGCCCTTTAACTTATACTCAGACAGCCAATATGTAATTCGTGCTCTTCAAGTCATAGAAACTGTTCCCTTTATTGGAACTACTAACTCCAATATCCAGACCCAATTTCGCCAAGTACAAACTTTGCTTTGTTCTCGCAACCACCCCTGTTTTTTTGGCTTCATTCGAGCTCACACTAATCTTCCTGGCCCTTTAAGTGAGGGTAACGCAGTTACTGATTCTTCCACCAGAGTTTATTTAACTCAAGTTGAACTTGCTAAGCAGTCACATGCCATCCATCATCAAAACAGCCGAGCCTTGCGCCGACAGTTTAAATTATCTAGAGAAGCGGCACGTCAAATAGTTAAAACTTGCTCCAACTGTGTGCCCTTCTCACCAGCTCCTCATTTAGGTATAAATCCACGAGGACTGCTTTCTAATCACATTTGGCAGATGGATGTCACACATGTTCCATCATTTGGCCGATTAAAATATGTTCATGTTACTGTAGATACTTATTCTAATTTTATCCTAGCCACCCCCCTTGCTGGGGAAGCTACTAAACATTGTATTTCTCACTGCATTCGATGTTTTGCTGTGATGGGGATTCCCTCGCAAATAAAAACAGATAATGGCCCTGGCTATGTAGGCCAAGCATTTCAGTCCTTCTGCCATTCTTATAATATCACTCATATTACAGGCATTCCTTACAATCCTCAAGGTCAAGGCATCGTGGAGAGAGCTAATGGATTATTAAAACATCAAATTGCTAAAATACAGAAAGGAGAGTCGTATCCCGCTACTCCTGTGAATATACTTAATCATGCTTTATTTGTTTTAAATTTTTTGAATCTGGATTCAAATAATTTATCTGCTGCTCAGCGATTCTGGGAAAAAAGAGAGCAGCGTGCTTTTGCCTTAGTAAAATGGAAGGATCCCCTAACTGGTGCTTGGCACGGACCAGATCCTGTTCTAACCTGGGGTAGAGGGCATGTATGTGTTTTCTCACAGGAAGAAAATGATGCCCGCTGGCTGCCCGAACGCTATGTTCGGATTGTGGAGAGTGACAGTGGTCATCCAAGCAGCGACCCACTGGACCTTCACCCCCAACCCTCCAGTAATGCATCCAGTAATGCAGAAAAGACCTGAATTCATGTTTTTGTGTTAAGTGTAAAAGTCTCTGTTTCTTTGTCTTGTTCATGTTACATATTTTTTCTTGTCCAGTTTTGTCTTTGAAATTGGTACCAGTTTTAAATATGGATCCTTATGTTTTTTCTAAAGTTTTGTTTTGAACCTGGTTCTCACCTGCAAGAGTAAAATTGGCAAAGCTCTCTTGACACAAACTTCCGGAAAATGAATGGCCAATATTAATTTTGTGCACTTTAAAATCTTTGAGTATGAATGTGTGTGAATGAGTGAGTGAACATGTTCAAGGTTTAATCAAGAAAATCATTTATGTTTGAATTATTGCATTGTTTTAAAGAGGGGGGAGAATGGAATGTTAGATCAAAAAAAAATGTACTTGATGATTGTATGACAGCTCTTAAGTCCCATTAAGAAGGTCGAATCAGTAGATTGGAGAGAGAACTCCGAGATCATAAAGGGAGGCACTTGGAGCAGAGAAAAGAGCCTCAAGAACCTACTAGTAAGGTCCCAGAACAGCAGAGACTGATCACGTTGAAAACGACTGCAGCTTCTGAAGAATGAGGAATTGCCAGCACTTCAGATCCACCAACAGCCAATATCAAGCCAACTGCTGTTGTTTCTACTCCAAGTAAAGTGACAACTGAAGCTATGGTTGGGAACAAATCAACACCTATGGCCAGTAGCCGTCCAATGGTCACATCTGCAACAGTCACCAATCGAACAACTCCGCAGTTCTAAGCCCCAGATGGATGAATTCCCCCCCCGAGAGGAATCGCAGTCAAGGATGGGATAAGAGGGGACGCTCTCTGACCAACCTAAGACAGGGCCTTCAGCTTGATCTGAAGAAGTTCCCCATGACGGGTAAGGCAGAGTCAGCGATCCACCCAACCCAAGACAAGCAAGACCGCATCTTTTAAAAGACAGACGGGGGAGATGTTGGGGACCGACTGTGGGGTCAATGACCTTGGACCTGACCTTGGACCTACACAACTGTATACACAAGGAAGTAACTCTGATCAGGATGACTTTAAGCAAAGTCAATCAGTTCTTATCATGATGACTTTAAGCAATGTCAATCAGTTCTTATCATGATGACTTTAAGCAATGTTAATCCTTTCTCATTTATCCTATATGTGATTTGTTTACTATTTTGTATGAATGTAGCCTCTGGCAACTCCAAGTTTTAAGAAGAGTATTTAAGGTCGGAACTTAAAATAAACGAGAGAGTCTTAGGCGGCAGTCTGGAGCTCACAGTCTTCTTGGACTGCTGACTTGGGCTGTAGTCCTCCCGAACTCCATCTGTTTGTCTCTCTTCTATTTTTTCCTAGTCCTTGCCCCTATTTCAGGAATCCCAATCCGCGAACCCTGGTTTGCTGCCGGCTGGCCCCGGCACCAAAACAATTTTGCCCAGGACAACTTGATCATAAGAAAATTAGGTAACTGCCAGGCAAGGTGGCTCATGCCTGAACTCTTTCCTAGCTACTCAAGAGGCTGAGATCTGAGGATCAAGGTTCAAAGCCAGACCAGGCACAAAAGGACATGAGACTCTTATCTCCAATTAACTCTAAAAAAAAGGGGGGGGGAGTGAGGCTTGCCTCAAGTGTAGAGCAGTAGCCTTGAGTAAAGAGCTCAGGGACAGTGCCCAAGCCAAGTTTAAACCCCAAGACCCACAAAAAAAAAAAAAAAAAGAAAGTTAGGCAACTATCACAATAGTTCAATAACCATGTTCATATGACCACATAGAACTATGCTAATCAAAATGAACTCCAAGACAGATACGGAAACAAGAGGGTTTTGTTTTTTGTTGTTGTTTTTTTAATGTGCCGTGTGAAGTTATTTCTTTTTTTCTGGCATAGTTTTTTTTTTCAAAACTTTGTGGTTTATTTGATTATTTTGGTACGCAGTGTCTGATCTGCTTGAGGGAAGGGAAGGGAAAAACAAAATGGTGAGACAAAGGACAAATGATGAACCAGTGCAACAGCGATACTCACAAGACATCATATTGGAAATACAATTTGGGATGGGGGAGTCGGAAAGAGAAAAAAGTGGAAGAAAAACGAGGGGGTAATAATGTTCGACAAGAAATGTACTCATTACCTTACTTATGAAACTGCATGCCCTGTAAACATCAACTTTACAATTACATTTTTTAAAAAGAGAAAAAGATAGGCAACATGCTTATAGCATATACTTAAGCCCAAGAGCAAATCCAGGACACAAATCTAGCCCTTCTCTTTACTTTTCTTCCATAAAAAATTTTTTTACATAATAATTACTATCTTTATTGTAACATAATACACCTAGTTTAGCATTTGCTCATTTAATATAATTCTAAAAACTGAATGCTGCTTATATTAAAAAGTTTCCTTCTATAATTTTAAGAAAACTAATACATAGTAATGATAAATAGAAAATGGATTGTTTTTCAAACAGTTAAAGCTGTTCATCTGTCAGGCAAACTGGAAAAAAAAACAGAAACAAACTTCTTATGGCCTATGAAATTAACATGCATGTGGTTAAGGGAAAATGAAAAAGGAACATTTGATTAAGAAGCTTTGACTGAGGATTCACTTTTAACCATGATAGGCATTCCCAAAGGGAAAGAAGCCAAAAATTCAGAAGGACATAGAATATTGAAATGGGGATGAGAGAGGTGGGTAGATATGAGAAACAGGATATTCTCACCTGTAGTTGAGAAATTAATGGGACTGAGAGAAAAGTGCATTAATAAGCTTGCAAATAAGAAGTAGCAGATCAATGCCAAATATTTAACAAGGGGTCAGAAAAGCCAATGGCTTTTACTTACAGTAAAATCTTCGAGATCCTACACATTACATTATTATCTCAGGCCTTTACTTCTTTTGGGGGGGTGGGGGGAGAGTTCGGTCAGAAGACTTGAACTCTTGGCCTGGGTGGTGTCCCTCAGCTTCTCAGCTCAAGGCTACTGCCCTATCCCTTCAGTCACAGCACCACTTCTGGTTTTCTGATGGCTAACTGGAGATAAGAGTCTCCCAGATTTTTATGCCCAGGCTGGCTTTGAACCTCGATCCTCAGATCTCAGCTTCCTGAGTAGCTGGGATTACAGGTGTGAACCACTAGCAACCAGCTATGTCTTTACATTTTTAAATGCATTTTTTTCTACAGATACCAGCCTTCCAGTCCTTCCTCAGAATACCTAACTGGAGTCCTTTGTAGTTTATGGTAAAGTACCAGCCTTGAGGAAAAAAAGCCAAGTGAGAGTGAAAAACCAAGTTCAAGCCCCATAGTGGCATAAATAAATAAAAATAGTCACAGTTAACTAAAATAAAGAAGACATTTGAGTCATAAGACAGAGATTTAAACATCACAAATTCTATTCTGTTAATTTAATTTTCAAAGAGAATAATCAATACATTACAAAATTATTAGTGAGTTGCATATCAAATCTCCATGAGCTTCAGCAATTGTGCCCTCAGAAGAAAACAGACCAAATAATGACAGCAATGCACAGACAGTTTTAAGTTCCCGTCAATATTACTATCTAGCAGCTTAATGTCAGAAGTCCTATTTCAGTAGCATCTAGCTACTGTAAGCATAGCTGTTATTATCTCATCTATTCTTTACATTAAAGGCACTAACAGATCTCTCTTTTTTTTTTTGCCAGTTCTGGGGCTTGAACTCAGGGCCTGTCCTTGGGCTTTCTCAAGGCGAGAGCTCTACCACTTGAGCCATAGCACCACTTCCAGCTTTTTTTCTATGTATGTGGTACTGAGGAATCAAACCCAGGTCTTCATGCATGCTAGTCAAGCACTCTACTACTAGGCCAAACTCCCGGCCTCAGATCTCTTTAAAAAAAAAAAAAGGCAAACTTGTATTTGTGCCCTCACAAACACAATCATTTCAATCATTTCCCTCATATTAAGGACCATTAAAGAATTTCATTACATCACAAGTTATTCTGAAACACATAAAACAGGAATGCACATAGAATTTCAACTTTTACTACACATGTATCTGTACAGCAAATTTGTGTACACACACACACACACTCCCCTAAACATACCCACAGCTATGATTGTAATATGCAGTCAAATCTTAAGTATTTTATTTCAAAGTAACAAAACTCACTGACCTTTAATTGTTCGTCTACAACTCTTGTAACTTCTCCAGCCATTGATTCCAGGGTTTCCTGAATAGGATTGGATAAGGAGCCACTGGCTCCTGCCCAAGACATACCACCAACATGATATAAATTTGGTAACAACTGTAAGAAAAATTAAAAGTAACCTTTCTCTTATTGAAAACACACTTCAATAAATAACAAGGTCAAAAGGTAAAGTATTATTAGAGATCATCATAGTGGCTCCTTGTACAGATTAATAAACTGAGGTCTACACTTTATAAACAGTGTTATTCAATGAATCACAAACACCCTAAGAATCCATATACTGGCATTAGAAGATTTTTACTTGACCACTTCTGTCATTCAGCACCTTTGAAATCATTGTGTCTTTGAGTCCTTATCTGGGACAGAGAGTCGAGTAATTTAAATCATAGTCTGTCACCAAAAGTCTCCAAACCAGATAAGTCTCCAATTCTCTTCATAAAACAACTGAGTATTCTGTAATTCAGTTCTTTCAGACTCTACCTGCCTGCAGTTACTGTCAGATCCAAAATAAAAAAGCTCATTCTCAAAGGCTTGTCCCCACTCTCTAGTTGACAGTCACAAATCCTTTGTCGTCAGTGTTATGTCTGACTATAAATTCAAGGGGTTCCCACAACATACTCTTCGGGTTCAATTAGCTATCACAATGACCCCTAGAACTCAGGATAGAACTTTATTTGCTATTCCTGTTTTCTGTTTCTGTTTTCTTTTTAAAGGACACTAGAAGTCATGAAGGGCAGTAAGGGCTTCTATGCCCTCTCCATGGATGTATGCTATCTTCTTAGCACCAATCCAACAAGTTATTGGCACACCACTATACAGATATTGTATGGAAGTCCTACTGCAGAGATATGGCTAACCATGTCATTGGTGACTGAATCAAATCTCTAGCCTCTCTAAGTTTACAGGAGGTTTAAAGGAAGGGGTAAAAGTTCCGATGCTCTAATCACATGCATTTGTTCCTCTAGGGACTCACCAAGTCCTCTAAGAGGATAAACTCTGAGATGTCAAATGGCACATGTTATCAATAAAAAAAGTTGTCCCTAATGACCTGCAATGAACACATGATCTTAATAGGTGGATGAAGACCAAACCCTAGGTTTCATTCACTCCTGATTAATTCCTTTTCTATTAAGTCACATTTGGGAAACCAACCTCTAATTAACATAAGAGAAGCTCCCTTTTAGAGCTGACAGAGGGGAGTTTCAAATAATCAGCTTACAAGTAAAATAATTTAAATGAACTATTACTCAGTTAAACTACAACCACTTATCAGTTCTTCAAAGCTCAATTATACTCTCTATATATCACACTGACCCTCTGCTTTTTTATCTCACATTTTCATTACTGGTAATCTTCCCAGGCACAGAAAGAAAAAAAAGATTATCTCAGTTCATTCAGCCACTTGTTAATGATGTTAGAATATAGTACAGAAGTAAAGAAAGTTGGAACCAGTTTCTAAAATTTAATTTTGATAAACCTTATCAGACCACACTCTCACAAAGCCTGACACTCACCGTTTTAGAGTTCTTAGCATCACGCATGAGCCGTTCTGCTAATTTTAAGTCTTCCTGTATAGCTTCTCCCCCATAATTTCGTAAGGAGTTGAGATGATCTTGTACTTTCACACATATCCTGTCAATCATCTTCACCAAACCAGAAAAGCACCCAGGGCAACCGAATTGAGGTTTAGATTAGAAGAAAACACAGAATAAAAGATGAACATTTCCACATACAGAATGCATGAAAATGAAAATAACTCACTGAATCTTCAAGACTGCAGCTTACAACTAGTTATTCATTAGTTTAACTAATCACTTATGAAACCTTTGGCAACATTATATTAACTCCAGAAAAAGATCTATGGCATCTAAAGTTTCTTTCTTGCCTTAAAAAAAAACGTAGCACACAAAACAAAAATAAACATGTTTTGATTCAAAATCTTGTCGCTATTCAATGGTACTAGACAGTAATTCTTTGAAACTTCAAAAAATCCCCACTTTTAATATCAATATTGTGTTAAGTGGGGCTTCACTGTGACATTTGCATACATGGAGACAATATGCCTTGACCAAACTCATCCCCTCTTAGTTCCCCACTTCCCTACTGTCAAAGTGATTTCAGGAGACTTTGCTGTTTATTCTAGCTGCATAGCTAGAAAATATAATCATGTTCCCTCCTTCACCCTTCTCTGTTCACCCTTCCCCCTCCACTAGTACCTAATCCTGAACAGGAAGCAGTTTATATTCCAGTCACTCATTGTGTATTACACAAACACAACAACAACAACAACAACTACTACTACATTAGCAAGATGAACTCACTCTATTCTTCTCTTTCCCCATCCTCTCTACCCCTCTAATATCCAATAGCTTTCTGTGAGTTTTGTATTACCATGACTTCATGTATGCATGAAGATGCAATGGAGTATATCATTCCCCTCTTCTATTCACTTCTTCTTTGTTAACTTTTATGAGCTCTCCCTCTGGCACACAGAGTGGGAGGTCCTGAGAAAGCAAATGTGTGATGTGGACAGACAACTAGACTAGAATGTTAACTGCCCATTGGTCCCAGTATTAATCAGAATATCTGGGAAATGCCATTTTAAAAATTAATTAAACTACATAAATATTTTCCTATATCAAGAGCCTCTATCAAGTTTCAATTTTGACAAGGTCTCCCTCTCAGGCCAACTATATTTGAATCCTTTTCAGTTCTTTTTTGTGGAGACAGAGCTCTTGTAAGAGGTTAACCTTCTCTCTGCTTTCTCAGGAATGGATTCGTTATTGCAACACTAGGCTGTCATAAAGTAAGGCTTCCCCTTGTGTTTTCTCTTCTACATGCTCCTACTTGCCCTTCTGCTTTCCATCATGCCTGCATCCCTATGTCATGCTCTTACACTTCCTAGTCTCCAGGATAGGCCGAACTTACATATATTTGTTTGCTAGTCATGGGGCTTGAACTCAGGACCGGGAACTGTCCTTGCTTTTACCACTTGAGCCACAGTGCCACTTCCTTAAACTTCTATTCTTTATTAATAATGGTGTAGGCCAAAGTATACTTCTATTCTTTAAAAATAACCCAGGTTTGGGTATGCTACAAAAAGTAGACTAAGACAGAAAGCAAAGAGCCTGAAGCAAAGGACAATCACAGTATGGCTTAAAGGTTTTCTCCAGTATTTTCATCAGAACTATAGGGTGCCTATTTCACGTTTTTTGCAATTGTTCATTTCTTCAGAAATTTTATGTCCTATCCTGTGTGATAACTCATTCAGCAGGAGACAGTCTGATCATACTCTTTGAGCTAAATTTCATTTTCTCTATTTAGTTTGAATTATTTAATAATATAATTACAAAAAAATCTGCCCTTCCATCTCAGCAGTTTCAAAACAATATAAACTTTACTTAGAAGACTTAAAAGTCTGATTACAGAGCCCAGATCTACTTGCTATAAGGCTGATTCTTTTCCTTCTCTTCTCCCTCCCCCCTTCCCTCTCTCCCTCTCCCCCACCTCTCTCTCATAAAATCAACCTCATAATGTCTAGCTCCTCTTTTTTGGTACATTAAAAAGATAGTCCAGAAAAAAACAAATTACATTCAAAGCACATTTCTATTGATAAGGGTCAATAATGCCAAGGTTACTGCAGTAGCCACAGTATGATGTACTGCTGCTATTTAAGCACACTATTTTGAGATCTCCACAGAGAAAGGGAGTTGTATGAATAAAGCTTCTAAGATTCTCTCTCCAACTAAAATTTACAAAGGAAATTCAAGTAGGAATCACATATAACTTTCTACATTCACATGAGGTCCTGAATAGAGCCTTGTATCTCTTAAAATCTTAATTGATATATGGTCTAGCTCTTCTCTCATATTGATCTATACTTTCTGAAACCAAAAAATGACCATCAATAATTCATATCTTGCTAAGAATGCATTTCTAATTCCAAGAGACAAATGGACCACATACTGAAAAAAAGGAACAGTGTTCATCTGGGCCACAAAAGGCCAAGTTAAAAGGCATGTGGGTATGGCATTACAGTTTATCATTGCTAATAGTCATCAAAAGACTGAAGACTCTCCTGAAATTTGACATTAAGCATTCACCAAGGAGAGGAGATTTAAATGAACCCATTGACAGAAGTCTTTAAGTGAATCACTTTAAAATCATGTCCAAAAGGAACATAAAAATTTAGTTCCTCAATTCAATGACATAAAAATCTCACGTGTCTCTAAGACTGTTCTGAGCATGAATTCAATTAAGTTTAGCACAATGAAACACTGCAAAAGGATGTAGCAATATATCCATGTACTTGTGATTCTTCTGGTTTCTTGGTTAGGGGCAGAATGACCTTCCAGTGGAAGAGCAGGTTGGACTGCTGAAAGCAGGTGTTTTAGGACCCCAGCACAGGAGTCTACATGCAATATAGAGGCTAGCCACAGAAACAGAAAAACAAAGAATGGCTGTAAAAGATGCCTTAGTAGTAAAAGGCCAAGCCCTGGTGGCAATAGATGAGGACACTTTGGAAAGAGACCAAAGGATTAGATCTGGAGTCACCCACAGACAAAAGTTAAAGAAAAATCAATAGATCAGATAGCCAAAGGGCAGAATGCTAAGTACGAAGCATTGGAAAAATGTACTAACAAGATGAAAGAATAAAGTTTCATGTAGAAACAATGTCAAGATACAACCCAAGAATGAAAGAAACAAACGCAGAAAGGCACGCTGCTGAATGAATAGAAAAGTGAGTTTTAGGTAAGACAAGGTGGTCAGTAATAAGACGGTATCTGTAATAATAAAAATAATGACAGTAAACCATGTTTACCAGTGAGTGGGTCAAAAATTTTTATGCATTATTTCATGCAATCATTGTAGTATCTTCGGAGACAGGGTTATCATCCCTTCTATTTCACAGATGAAGAAACTGAAGCAAAGATGTTAGGAAATGACTAATACAAGTTTACAGAGGTAGGAAATAACAGTGTCTAGATTCAAATCTGGGCCATTTGATTGGAATGTCCAAGTTGCTAACGATATTATGCGGCCCCCCTCATCAAAAGATGAAGTAAAACTGGAGCTTGGTAGCTTACACCTGTAATCCAAATTATACAGGAAGCTGATGGGCATGGTGAGGCAGATGGTAGCTTGAAGCAAGTCTGTACATAAAGTTAGCAAGACCATTATGACACTAATAAAAACCTGGCTGAGATGGAATGTGCCCGTTATCTCAAGTACATGAGATACACAAAAAGGAGGATTATGGTCTAAGCAGGATCAGACAAAAAATGAGACCCTAAAATAATTAATGCAAAAAGGGCTAAGATGTAGTTCAAATGGCACAGCACCAGCAAATTAGGACATAGCCCTAAGTTCAAAGCTAGTACAATCACCACTAATAATAATAGTAACAACAACAACAGTAATAATAAACAAAAGGATGAAAGAGAAAAGGCTATAGGACTTGGTGATGAGGAGATCATGGACAAACCATTTCAGTAAGCAAGGACAAGGAACCATGTTTCATAATGTTACAATGTGGCCAGGCACTATATGCCCATAGTCCTAGCTACTCAAGAAGCTGAGGAGATCTGAGAATTGTCATTCAAAGCCAGCCTGGGCAGGAAAGTCCTTGAGACTCTTATCACCAATTAAACACCAGAAAATAGGAAGTAGAGCTGTGACTTAAAGTGGTAGAGTCCAAGAAAACTCAGACACAGTGCCCAGGCCCTGAGTTTAAGCCCTACACAACAAGAAAACAAAACAACAACAACAAAAAGTTATAATACCAGTGAGAAGTAGCCATCTCATGACTTCAAATATAAAAATCTGCTCATGAAAAAAAAATACGTGAGTAAACAGTTCAGTTTTGAAGTTACAAGATTAAAAAGCCTAGAACACAGGGATTGGCAAAGCCCAGGCCATTCTGGGCATGTTTTCATAAGTAAAGTTTTAATGGACAGCCAACGTCATCATTACATACTGTGTGTGGTACTCCCCTCTCCTGTAACCCCACCCAGCAGCAAAGCAGAGGTGAACAGCTGCAGCAGAAACCCTGGACTGAAAAGATTAAAATATTTACCATGGCTTCTTTTTACAGAAAAAGTCCACTGTTTGCCTTGGCAAACAAAAGCAAAAAGAAGGGATGAAAAGCAGAGGAGAATGTTGCATCTTATTAAAAAAATAAGCAACCCTTTCTAATCAAAGTCCACAGACAATAGCAAACACACGGATAGCTAGGGGACTTCCATGCTGCACTCAGTACATCAGAGCACACTAATTCCTTCAGTGTCACCTGACAATACATCTAGCTATGGAGCTGGCAGGGCCTCTCTATAGTCTATTCTTTCTGTATTCCTGTTCCTGAACACTTCAAGGTAAGTGTTCCCGAAAGCCGTTGAAATGATTTGAGTCTACAAATAGCTAATCAAAATCCTCCCAAATGAAAATGGTGGTATTAGTTCTAACCACTTCATGACAAATAATTCAGAACAATTAAACATCCACACACCTCCTCCCCTATGTACAATTCTCTTTCAGTTGAGAAGATGGCTTTAGATATAAGCATCAAAGCTTGATTCATTGATCATTTTTTAGATGGGGAAAATCCCCTCTGAATGAAAAGAAAGTTAAAGATATTAGATTTAAAAAGAAGCCTGTAATTTGAGTTCTCATAACAGAACACTAGAGCTGGGCACAGTGGCTGATACCTGAAATCCTACCTACTCAAGAGGCTGAGATCTGAGGATCGAGGTTCAAAGCCCAGGCACTAAAGACGTCAAGAAACTTATCTCCACTTAATGGCTAGAAAACTGGAAGTGGTGCTGTGGATTGAGGGGGTAAGGAGATAGTCTTGAGCTAAAGAGCTCAGGGACAGCCCTCAAGCCCAGAGTTCAACCCCACAAAAAAAATAAAATAAAATAAAATTCACGTGAAACATTTCAGCATTCTCATTGCTTTTAATGTTTAAAACACTAAACCTGGAAAATAACAGTGAATCACAAAGTGTTATATGAGTATCAGTGCCCTGCAGGAAATAAAAATTCCATTTTTTAAAGATACTGATAAAGTCAAAAATAATGTTTTCTTTCCCCAAAGTTTTCCTTCTTTACCTGCAATATTTTTAACTTTGTGTTTTTTGCTCAGTATCTACTGCTTTACATTTCTTCATTTACATAATATGTACTGAAATAAAACATTCATACTCTAGTGAGAACTCTAGCAGACTAGAACCCAGAATTACATCCACTTGTGGATGAAGGTGCTTTCATAAATCTCTATGACCACTTCACAAATCTCCATGCCTATGTAAGCAGTTACCTTGAACAGTTTTATTATCTGAAATGTTACTGTTTTTTAGTATGCCTATATTTCATGTTCTTAAGAAAAACTATACAATAAAGAAACAGTACAAAATACCCAAAATGACCTAAAATGACAAAAAAAATGCCCCTGCCAGACAGTTTCTTTCATCTATACTGATAAACTATTATTCTGGTGGTTGCCATGTTCAGTTTTAATAGCAGACTGATCTCTTTATCTTCATTTATGAATTATCAAAGGTATCAGCTGAAGAAGCCAGGTGCCAGTAGCTCACACCTGTAATCTTACTCAGGAGGCTGAGATCTGAGAACTGAAGTTCATTGCCAGCTCAGGCAGGAAAGTCTCTAAGACTCTACCTCCAATCAACTAGCAAAAAGCTGAAAATGGAGCTGTGGCTCAAAGTGGTAGAGAGCTAGACTCGAGTACAAAAGCTCAGGGACAGGCATCAAAGCCCTGAGTTCAAACCCCAGAACTAGCACCAAAAACAAACAAAAAAAAACCCAACAACAACAAAAAAACCCCAAAAGTAATCATTCTATAAAATCTATATGACACATTCAACATACTTCAGCTAGCACTTACATTTCATCTTCAAGTCCCAACTTGTTTTCATTACTTTTACAATACCAAGTAGTTAAAAATTTACATCTGTGGGGTCAAGTGTGTAGACTAGTGGTAGAGTGTTTACCTAGCATTCATGAAGCCCTGGGTTTGATTCCTCACTACCACATACTCAGCAGAAGCCAAAAGTGGTGCTGTGGCTCAAGTGGAAGGGTGCTACCCTTGAGCAAAAGTGTCCAAGGACAGTGCCCAGGCCCTTTGTTCAAGCCCTAGGATTGGCAAAAAAAAAAAAAAAATTACATCTGTGATGTAATAATAATAAAGTTTCCTCTTCCCATCTAGCCATCTAAGTTTATATTAACATTTAAAACCCTTTAAGATGGTCTCAAAATTATAATGGCTTGGGTCTAGGTGGGACCACAATCCTATTTATACTTCTGCATAGCTGGGATGAGAGGCACACACCACCAATGTGCTGCCATTGTTAGAAATCAGTTTTCATAGTCTCACTGGGGATGATTTAAATAATATGTCATTTATGTTTACCTGGCTCAGGTAAGAGTGAGTAAGTGGGAGGAAGAAGCAGGGTCATCCTTACCTGCTGGGTGGTACTGGTAACTATTCCCTGCTGGAGGCGGTAAGCCTGCTCTTGGAGGTACTTTCTGGTCTCGTGATTCCGTAGGAGATAGTTTTCTATCTGGAAATGAAACACACATAATCTCTCAAGAACACATTTGGACTCCACAGTGGAGAAAAAGTTACCAGTGTAACAGACAATGCCAGCATGGATAGACACTTCCTACTAATACCTTGAGCCCACAAAACATAAGGGAGGAGGAAGGCTGGGATTTATTACCAGTGTTTTTACTTAGAAAATTAACTTCTGGGTAATTGGAGAATGCCTACATGACTCAGTAGTTGAGGAAGGGTTGCAAATGGTATGTAGTGACTGCTTATCACTTGTCAACAAAGACATCCATCTATATTTTTAACTACTGAGCAGTTTAGAAGCTAGACAAATATCTTCAAGGAACAGGGACAATAATCTCTGAACCCCAGCTACTTATTTCAGTCCTACATTTGACTAGCAATTGACCAAAAAGAAAATCAGAAAATTCTTTGTCAGCAGAGATGAGAGGAAAAAGAGGAAATGGGGTGGTAAATAGAAAGAAATAGCTATAATAATAAAGAATAGGGGCTGGGAATTTGGCCTTGTGGTAGTGCTTGTGTAGCATGCACAGAGACCCATGTTTGGTTCCTTGGTGTACCACATACATAGAAAAAGCCAGAAGTGGTGTTGTGGCTCAAGTGATAGAGTGCCAGCCTTGAGAAAGTCTAAGACAGTGCTCAGGCCATGAATTCAAGCCCTAAGACTGGCAAAAAAAAATAATAAAGACTATAGACTAACATAATGCAAAGACACATAGTAATCTTAATAATTCATCTGTTTTTCATGTTTCTCAAAACAGTGCTGGTTTTGTGAAATTACAGCAAATAAAATGGATTCCTATAGAAAATGAAAGATCTTAAAGTAGTTTGACAGTCTGCATGTTTATACACACTTTGTTATAAAAACTGAAACTTAAAAGTGGTAACTAGATTGAAAGAAAGCATCTAAGAACAATATACAATGGGTATGCATTGAGCAAAAAAATACAGAGTTAACTAATCAGAATAAGAAATACTCACATAGGTATTTTACAAAGGATAATTTGTTATGGTAAATTATACCATCTGATTCTCTCCTAACCCCATCTTATTGTTTTTGGCTGCTTAAATTTAACCATTCGGCTTTTAATTTGTCTCTGTGGCCCCTTGGTTAAAAACTTCTAATAACTATGACACTCTCATTATTGTTTCCATGTTAATTTCATTTTCCATATGCTAAAATGACTGCTACTTAATAGCAATTAGAAACAATTAAAACACAAACTGTAATTATCATCATTGGAAACTATAAAGCAGAGCAAAATGTACCTTTCTACTAAACGTAAGTGTGGAAATTATAAAAATGAATAGACCCTCCAAATGAATCATTAAAATGACACATTAATATCTTGACATTATATTACATTAACTTTCTCTTGATGCTTCTCAAGAAGTCATCTCTTCCCAAGGTGACTCTGCCATCAGTGAAAAATGTTTTGCTAGGAAGATTCTGAAATATATGACAGGCACAGGTCCACCCGGTTGGGGTTCTGTGTGTCCCTGTCTTGTACTTCTCCTGAATCCCTTAGCAGGAGGGTACTGGAAAAGATGGAAGAATGGGGGCCATCAGTTGTCCAGCTGTCCTTACCCTGGGCCAGCTGAAACTTTGATGAAGAACTTTTCTACAAAGCCAAGTCTCCATCATGTAGAAACAAACGCTCTGGATATATTTTAAAATGATTACGTCTCCTCAGCTTCCTTCCAGAAGCCTAAAAGGAAATTTTTCTACAGAAAAATCTATGCTGTGATAGCCACATGGGATTTTTGAAAGGAAAATTCATGAAAGGATTGAGGCTACTTTCAATGGGCTTCTAGGAACTCTGTGTATGTGTGTATGCATGCATGTGCACACTCAAACATGAGCACACACTCTAGTCCTGGACACTATTCCTGAGCTTTTGTGCTAAAGGCTAGTGCTCTATAACTTGAGCTACAGCTCTACTTTTGGCTTAGAGCTGGTTAACTGGAGATGGGAGTCTCACAGATTGTCCTGCTGCAGCTGGTTTTGAACTGTGATCCTTGGACCTCCTGAGTAGCTAGGATTACAAGCATGAGTGGGCCACCAGTGACTGGCAAATTCTTAACCCTCAAACCAGTCCACACTTAATGCCCAGCATTTTATCATATCATGCTTAAGTTGGAATTATTGATTCTACTGGCTTCTATTCCTGAAAAGCTGGTCTCAGCTGAGTCAGTAAGGATCTTCCTATTTATACTCTCTCTAGTTCTCAGGCTAATTGGTAATCCATGAAACATGTTGATTTTCTGGTTTATTCAGCTTTTTTTATTCTAGTTGTGAATGGGAAAGTGATTATTATTAAGCAAATCTGAAATCAGAAATCATGTTTCTCTAAAGTATGTCTTTTATTCTAAGCTGGCTAAAATCCTTCAGAACGATTAAATACATCTAACATGTATATATTGGTTTTTATTTGTCTAATACTCATGTGACTACAGGAAAATTAATTAGTCTCCCTGTATTTCAGTATCATTATCTGCAGAGATGGGGATGTGATATAATCTACCTCATGTGCTACGTAGAGAATGATATGTTAATTTATGAGAAGTATGTAAAACAGTGCCAGGCACGCATATGCTAAACCATGTTAACCATCTGCTAAGCATAATTATGGCTTAGCTTTAGTTTTCCTATTTCTACAGATGGAAAAAAAAAACCCTGGAAGTTCAGAAAAACCAAGTAATTTATGGAATGTTACAAAAAGCTGGGTATAGTTTGTTTTGAAGTTAGACCTTTTGAATCCAAATTATGGATGATTTTTTATGTCATATCAGTGATTACTCCACCCTATCTTATTTCTTTTTATTTAACAAATGTCCAGGAAGTACCTAAACATGTATTCAGACATCATATTAGCTGCAGAGAACTAAAACATATGAAAAATACATAAGCTCTGCCTTCAAGGAATTTTTAGTCTGTTGGAGGGAAGGAGGATGAAAGTGAAGGCAGATAATTTAAAACAATGTCCCAAGGCCAGTGACAAAGAGAAACACAGGGAATTCTGACAGGAGTGTCCTCCTCAGGGAACAGGGTACTGAAGCTCACAATTGATTTCAATCCCAACAGACATGCATGCTGACGTGGAAATTCTCAACAGTGGCTATGGTATAGAAGAATGACTTTCATCATCAGGAAAGTGGCTCTGAACAGATTTGCTGCATCCTACCTCCATTTTTGAGGTACAGTGATTTGCATTTCTGAATTCCATGGGGTACAATAAAACTGAAGTTAAGAGTTGGTAAGAAATGGAGTGGGAGGTGGAGAGAAAGCAGATCTTGGGCAGAAGTCTCGGTGTTAAGGAGACCTGGAAGGAGGGAGAAGGGCTTTTAGTCTGCTCAGATCTACCCTGAAATTTTCTTTACCACAATTTGGAAAAAAGACAAGAGGAGCCAAGGTATTTGTATGAAATAGAATGAATAAAGAAGTCAACCTGGGAAAGGTTCTCTAAGTAATATACTGAGCATATCCAAAATGGAAATAAAAGTGGCAATAATAAAGAGAAAGATGAACATCTGGGAGAGCAACAGAATGACTCAAAGGCCAAGTGCTTAAGCCCAGAGCAGAAATGATGAAGTCACCAGAAAACACCTAGGCCTCGAGGAGAGGTATCCATTATTCCTCATGTTTGTAGGAAAGGAAATAAATGTGCATATGGACTTGGGTGCATTTATAGATGTTGACATATATCCATACATACTATGCATTTAATAGATAGTGAAGTCTCAAAAAGTGACGTCTTTACAAAGAGGCAAAATCCACGTGGTAGTGGCTCACATCTGTGATCCTAGCTACTTAGGAAACTGAGATCTGAAGACTGCATTATGAATCCAGCTTGGGCATTATAAGTCTATGAGAATCTCATCTTGAGTTAACCATCAAAAAGCCAGAAATGGAACTGATGTGCAAGTGGTAGCCTTGAAAGAAAAGGCTAAAGGACAGTAAACAGGCTCTGAGTTTAAGCCCCCTTCAAAGGAGAGGCAAAGTGGTAGCTACTGAGGCTGATACAGGGAGGCAGAAGAGTTGTGGCATCTGCCATTCAATTCTTCATGTTCTCAAAAACCAATCAGGAAGTTTTCTATGCTCTGGCTCTAGCATGGTTTTGCTAAAAGACTGTTATTGCATTCCACTAAGATTTTGACACATTTTAGTCTTCACGATTTTATTCCTCCCCCAGTCACGCATTATGCCAGTTGAGATTTTAAGATACATGTAAAAAATAGAAGGCTTTATAAAATAACAAAGCACTATTCATATATTCAGAATCATTACTAGCACAAGTCTAAAGTGATGTTATTGTAACTGCGCTATTGATTTGCTAGTACCTTTTGTAGAGCTTCTTCCGTTTTCTCAGGATTCGTTTTTAGAGCTTGAGAAGCATCATACATGGGAATTGGCATAAATCTCAATGTGTAGTTCCTAAAGACAAAATTATATACTCATTTTAAAATAGCTTTCTACCGCCTTTACTTCAGCATTCTGCTTTTACAGTCCCCCCCCAAACAGCTAGATGCTGCAAGATGAGCTTAAAAAACAACTCAGTCCCCAATCCCTACCTACCTGCTATACAGAGAGCAGATTATTCATTAGAATATATACATAGATGTACTTAATGTACTATGTGAAGTTATTTCTTTTCTCTTTTTTCCACTTATAATTAATCTCATGTGATTACTGTATCTGACTTTGTTACTTGGTATATTGCATATACACTATTTGTTTATTTGAAATAGGGAAGGGAAGGGGGGGAAACAAGATGACCAGGAGGGGGTCAGGGTAGGGAAAGGGAGATAAAAACATGAGAAGGGGTATCAAGATTTGAGAAGTAATGTACCCATTACCTGACGAATGTAGCTGTAATCCTTTTATACATTATCCTGGCAATAAAATACAATTGGAAACAAAGAATATACACATAGATCACCTTGTTCATATTATGGTTACTAGGAACTGCTGAATGTTGGTGGCCTATGACTGAAACATGGATGATCTTGGTTCAGAGTTAGACTGGGTAGTTATATCCCATTAATCAGCAAAAAGCCAGACTGGAGATACTGATCAAATGGAGAGTACCATCCATGAGCCAGAAAGCTGAGTAACAGTTCAAGGCCCTGAGTTCAAGCACTGGCACTCACACGAACCAGGATACACTAAAGCCACAAATACAACCATGTTCATTCCACAATATTCATTGAGCCAAGATATGGACTCAGCCCAGATGCCCCTCAATGGACAAATAGATCAAGAAAATGTGGTACGTATATGCACAATGGAATTTTATGCATCCTTTAGAAATAATGTTGTATCATTTGCAAAGAAATGCAAAGACCTGGAAAAAATTATGCTAAGTTAAATAAATCAAGTCCTAAAAGAAAAAAAAAATCTGGCACTCTACCACTTGAGGCTTTTTATGGTTAACTGGAGATAAGAGTCTCACAAACTTTCCTGCTTATGATCTCAGTCTCTGGAGTAGCAAGAATTAGAGGAGTGACCCCACCAGCACCCAGCTAATAACTAATTCTTAAAATAGAGCCTTATGAATAAATTAAGAAAATAATTATCTTGTAAAAATAGAAACTTAGGTGGATATTATTTCATAAAAACAATATTCACCCAGTCCAACTTACAGGATAACTTAATGTAGAATTAGATAAAGGAAAGGAGATTCTTTCTCCATCTATAATTTGTATTGTATCTTAGTTTCAGCAAAGTAATTTGGTTGTCCTAAAAGAAGCCAACCAATGGGAATTAAGAGAAATTATCTCTTCTTTTATAGCTTGAGTGCTTTCCTTTTCCCATCCAGATTCTATCATGTTACAGATAAGAATAGCTTATTTAAACCAAATGTGATTTTTAAAGCACTGGTATCTTGGAGACAGTGCACATGACAGACTGGGATCCAGGATAGTTTGGCCCATCTGGAAATGCTGAGGACTGAGTGTGCATATTCCAGCTTCTTATAAGCACCACTCTAGGTTAGTTCTGTCACAAGATCAGGATGGCAGCTGTGATGTTAGCACTCAAATACAGCTGTATAGGAATAAAGGTTCCTATACAAGGGCTCTGGTTTGTAGAAGGAGCTGTAATGAATGGTTCTATAATCCTAGAGGACTCTGGGAAGAGGGAATCATTTTGACTTAATAGTATAAGATGCTTTACCCTTGGTTTTATGATGGCCCAAGGTAACCAAAACGAGACTGAATGAAGGGCTACTAATTGTGTCTGAAATACTACACTGGGCTAGAGAGCTCTTCCTAAAGCCCTTCCAACCCAAGGAAATCTGTGGATACACCTAAGAGTAAGCACTTCCTTCACATTCCCAGGGAAGGGTCTTCTATTTATGGCCCTCTCTTTCCTACCGCAATTGACCGCCAAGAGTGTGCTTTGATCACTTCTGCCCTTATAAGGGTATGAGAGTTGATGACAGCAAGATGACAAAATTTTTGTCAAATAAGGGACAGTAGATCCAGTAAGTGAAGGTCTTCAATGGACTTGTCAGAGGTAAATACTCACCAAAGACCCAGAAGAGATTCCTTCTCATTCTACTAGCATCCTAGGCTTTATATTAGGTACTGATTTCTGTAACCAAGTTTATTTCTTTCTGCCGTGTGTGTGTGTGTGTGTGTGTGTGTGTGTGTGTGTGTGTGTGTGTGTGTGTGGTTGATGGGGTTTGAGGGCCTTAAACTCAGGACCTGAGCTTTTTTGCTCAAGGCTAGTGCTGCTTGAGCCATGGCTCCACTTCTGGATTTCTCGTAGTTAATTGGAGATTAGAGTCTCCTGGACTTTTCTGCCCAGACTTGCTTCACATCATGATCATCAGATCTCAGCCTTCTAAGGAACTAGGATTACAGGTATGAGCCACTAGTGCCAAGTTCATGGTGTCTACCTGCAGCCAGGAGTGGTGGTGCAAGTCTGTAATCTCGCCACTTAAGAGGCTAAGGAAGAAGAGCTCAGGAAAACTTGAGCTACACAGTGAGACACTAATTCAAAATAAAACCAGACCGCAAAACTTGAGGAAACATGTTTTGGACAGAATACTTGCCCTGTAACAGAACCTACACAAATAAACTAATCTCATCTCCCACCTTGGGACTCAAGGATTAATCAACTTTGAATCAAAGTAGATACAGTGAACATTTCCCTTTGTGCCTCAAAACTTTTTGTATTGTCTTAACTCCTCTGAATGTACCCATAGTTTACAAAAGCACACATATTCCCACTATAATGTTTTGCTATTTCCAGATAAACATTATTCTTTGAGGGATCCTGATTGTTTATTACTTTGAAATATAAGAATTAAAAAGGCCAGCAAAAACCATTTCTAGCATTCTTTTCAGGCATGCCCAATACATCAGGAGTAAGTTGATGTCTTCCAACAACCTAAGGCTTCAGGGCAAAAAACTTGGACCCAGATCTAGTTTCTGATGTATTATTGCTTCTACTGTTCCACATGTTATCAGAACACCACTGGTTCTCTTGTATTTTTTCACAAAGGAGTCCATTCAAACTTACTTTTCCATAGCAACAGCTATATCTTGAAAGCCTTGTGCAGTGATGTTATTCTTGTCCCATATTACAGTCCTGTTTAAAAACCAAATCATAGAAGTGATCAGACTCTTGCAAGAGAAGAAAATGTTTCTCTCATTGGTATCAATATCCTATGAGCAAAACACAGTTTTTGTTTTTGTTTTTTTACAACTACAACCGTGGCATTTTGTCAGCAAGAAATAATGATTAACTTCATTTCAAACATAAGGGTGAATATCTGCCCAATATTATGTTCTTTTGGGGAGCTGATGGAATCAAACCCATGCATTCTATACATGTGTTCTATTGTTGTGCTCCACCATCATTTCCAACATTATATTCTTAGAGACCTAAAAGCAGAACATTTAACACTGCAATACCTAACATCATCTGGAAAGCTCTAATGTCTGATTCCTTGTTTATCTTCCCTATAGTATCTTCATATTAGAAACTATTTCCAAAAAAAAAGATCCTTTACAAAAGATGGTAAATATATGCAACTTCAAGTACTGAGACTTTCTCCATTTTAAAACACTAGAAAGAATCCCCATTATGTCCTCTTTCATTTTCACTAGTTTCTGCCCTTCTGTGTGCAATCCTGAGAACTTTGCTCAGTGTGCTGGCAAAGGCCTCAGTTACTATAAATATGAAGTTGTTGACGTAAGCACAAAATCTATTTTTATTTTTTTCATATATTTTTATTGTAATTAATAGAAGGGTTACATTATATTCACCAGATAGAAGGTGCACTACTTCACAAACACTAATACCCTTTCTCGTGTCTTGTCCCCATATCCCTCCCCTAAGCAACAAAATCTATTTTAAGGGGAAAAGTATTAATTTACATTCAAAATGTATATACTTCAGAAGCATTTTAGAATTTGTCAGATAACCTTGACACGTAAGAATGGAAGAATGGTTTCCACTTGCCTAGACAGATCCCAGCCCCATAAATCTGATTGTTTTCCTGGCCATAATCCTAAGGACCTTCTCTGAATACAGCTGACCTTCAAAGACCTTGTTGCTGGTCTGGCCTTTTGACTTCAGTTTAGAAAGAAGGTTCAAATTTGGTTTCAAGCTGGGAAAGGGAAACATTAAGAAACAGCCCCAGGGGAGGAATGATGGTTAACTCTTTACTCACCAGACTGATGAGACTAGGTAACTGGCAAAACCTGATCTTTCTGACTAGACATAACTAATCCTTAAGAAAAGGCCTGCTTGCCTGGTGTAGTGACTCGTGTCTGTAGCCCTTCCTTCTTGGGAGTCTGAAATTGGGAGGATTTGGGAGCAGTAAGTTCATGAGATACTTATCTCAAAGAATGCCATGCTGGACATGGAGGTATGAGGATGTCATCTCAGCTACACAGAGAGCATAAAAAGAAGGATCATAGTTTGGCCTGAACCTGAACATAAATGCTGAACCCTAACTGAAAAATAGTGAAAGCAAAAAGCATTGAGGATGTGGCCCAAGTGGCAGAGCCCCTGTTTAGCAATGCAAGGCCCTGAGTTCAAACTCAAACATTGCCAAAGAAGAGGGAAGGGGAGAGAAGGGAAGAGGAAGAAGATCAGTCGTGCTTTGGAAACATCATAGATGAAAACTGCCAAGCAGAACAAGTTAAAGTCCAAGGTGAACTTGCCTTTGAACCAATAAACCTCTCACATGCTTTTAAGTGTTTATGTCAGCAAGGGTGAAGAGGAACGGGGCCTTGGCCTCATATGGGCATTTTGGTCAACAAAGGACTACAAATTATATTGTCTAGTTATGTTGTGGCCTATACAGTTAGTGTAAGTACGCTCTGTGACTTCTGCAAAAAATGAGATCTCCTACCAATACAAAATGTATCTCACCCCCTGACAAGGCAATGTATGAAGCTGTGAAAGTGAAGCCAGAGCTGCACTGGACATGCCAGGAATCTGGAGACGCCAGGATTACAGACTGAGCGTGGTCAGCTAAAGGGAGTGGCCATGTAGATTCCAAGGGTTGTCCATCTGTACAGAAAGGGCTGTCTAAACCCTCTGAAGTTCACCATGCCATCATGTGATCCATGAGTACACCCAGTGATGAAGCTTTTTCTGGATCCTCGCACATGGGGAAATGTCTATGTCATTACTTCTGATTGTTCAGCTCTGCTCATTTAGTAAGTGCTGCCTACAAAACTCTCCTTGTTCCTTACTGCCATCATCTACAGTGTTAAGACCAATATTAAGAAGGAAACCACAACTCTCAGTGGCATTTCACAGCCATCTGACAAATTACTATATATAAAATGTTGGGAACACTGTCCCTCTCTCACACAGCTATTTTTTTTTTTGTTATTTTTTTTTTGCCAGTTGTGGGGCTTGAACTCAGAGCACTGTCCCTGGACTTTTCTCAAGGCTAGAGCTCTACCACTTGAACCACAGCACCGCTTCCAGCTTTTTGCCTATGTACGTGGTATTGAGGAATTGAACCCAGGTCTTCGTGCATGCTAGGCAAGCACTCTACCACTAGGCCAAACTCCTGGCCCCTCACACAGCTAGTTCTATAAGAGCGCACAATCCCTGATTCCAGGGCACATCCTGCCTACCTGAGCTTGGTGTTGATCTGCAGGGCTTTGGCCAGCATCTTAGCTCCCATGTCCCCCATCCCGTTTCCGCTGATGTCCACTTTGGTCAGAGAAGTGTTGCTTCCCAGAGCATTGATGATGATGGTAACCTCAGCCTTGAGTTTGGAGTCAGCCAGGGACAAGGACTGCAGAGGCTGTGGAGCAAAACATAGGCTTCACTTAATCATCTTATTAAAGCAGACACTTGCTAGACCCATTTCCTGGAGTATAACAGGATGGGCCTACTGCAGTGTCTGATTTTGGACACACTACCTAAATATACTAGTAGAACCTGATGAGCAAACACTTTAGGAAGGAAACATAAAGAATGTTTTACTGACAATGGTAATCAGTCCTTCTTTTCTAAAGGAAGCTATGAACTAGCTCTATTTAAATAAAGGACAGGATGTAATAAAGAAAAACAACACAAAATCTTCTCAGCTTTGATAGCATTGCCTTGTTCCTTTTTAAACATCCTAAATTTAATGTCACAAGGTTAAATGGCATCTTAAAATACTAAAAGGACAAATGTAAACTGAAAACCAGTTCAGTTGAGCAATATCAAGTAAAAGAGCATTTACTGAACAGTAAGAATTTCTAACCACTTCCTACATGGCTTAATTCACTTTCTCCTCCTAGCCAGTCATCTACCATTCAGGTACCAGGTATTAACTGTTTCCCTCATTTCCCTAACATGAAATAGAAAGGTGAAGTGACTCGACCAAAATCACATGATTGAAAAGCAAGTGAACTGACAAGCAAACAGTGGGAACAGTCTGGGTCCAAATTTGGGGACTCATAGCAACTGTACCACATTGCTTCAATCAACTTTTCCTAGAGCTTTTTGTCTATTATCCCTTAAGTTCATCTTTTAAATTTCAACTGGGAGATATTTCTACCATTAAAGGAGAAAAAAAATCAAATCTGTGCGATCTTTTTTGTTTTATCATATATGCTATGGTGAATCCAAACCAGCACGCTCACTATCTAAGCCAGAGATGGACTTAAAGCTATTTAGACTGGGAGCAGATTTTGTTCGGCCTGTAGCATATGTGACTAAATAAACATATAAATATGTAAGTCAGGGCTTCTTACACATGCCAACCCCACTGTACTTACTCTGTTGTTTTCCTACTCCTGGGGGTCTTTTGGGTTTACAATGCTTGATATAGGTTACAGCTTATCAGACAAGGTATCATTTCCAGGGCTTGAACCAACATGGCACCAAAAACAGAACTCAGACCTGGGGGAGACTGGATGTCCTCTGGGTTGTGTGGAGTGGTCTAGATGTGTCCTATTTCATAAGCAGCTGTGACATTACAAGGAAGTAGATGCAGGAAGCATATTCTACAATTATTCATTACCGAATTCTACTCTATGGTGCCCTGATGGACTCTCTAATGATCCCTACTCAGAGCCTAAGTTCTACCTCTGCTCATTCACTCCAACTGATTTCCAAGGGAGCATGTGAAAAAGGGGGACGTTATGCAGTGAGTGCAGGACACTGGAGGAGGGTGCTGATAGCATCGAGAGTCCAACATCAAAAAGGCAACATTGTGTAGTTAATTCATATCAGGTGACCATACTTATTATCCATCCACATTACAGCATTCTATCCAAACCTATCTTGTATATGGTGAACTCCAAAGAATATAGAGTATTGATTAGAATCACAGTCAACTAATAAGTGCTAGTGCAATTAAACCCCCAGCTCAACCCAAACTAGATACCAGTGGCTTGGGAGAGCTGATGGGAGGCTGACATTATAGGGAAAGGTTTAAGGTCAGTCCAGGTAGAAACAAGTTTAAGAGACCCCTGATAAATGAAGAACAAGAGGTGATGTCACATGCCTATTATCCTAGCCAGACAGGAAGCCTAACATGGGCAGACATACTCACACAGGAGGTAAGAGCCTATCTCAACAATAACCAGTAAAAATCAGGGCTGGAGGTTCAGAGGGCTTGCTTAGCAAGTGCAAAGCTCTGAGTTCAAAATCTCCACACTGCATACAGGAAAAAAAATGCCACAATTCAGCTTCAAGTCTGCCTATGTTTAGACTCACATAGAATTACTAACGTAGCTTTAGTTTTCTTATCATGCTACATTCAGGCAAATGGAAAAGCAACTAAAAATGCTTTGAATGTGGGCCACTTAGTGTTTTAAATAGAACACCAACAAATACAATATTGCTTTAATCAAAATCCACAATCACATCTCTCATCATTTCAATAATCTCTATTCAGATACTAAGAAAATGATATATAATGGCTTTTTCTTAATACTAGAATACTGTCAACTCACCAAAGGAACAAGCACGAATTCCAGCACCACATTCAAATTTTAATACACCCCAGTTAACACTTAAAAATAATAGTCAGAGTCATTAATGCTTATCGCATGCAATTCTGAAGAGCGAGAATTGCATGCATATTTATAAGGTCATTCGTCTTTGACTTAATGAATTTCCTCACAGCACTATTATCTGAATTCTCACTGTTTCTTTTCATAATTTAATGTGCTTAATCTGAGATTCTGTCTCCTGGTAGTTGATAGGGAAACACATACTGTTTGGTTTGTTAGAATACAGGTTAGTAAGTGATATTTCAGAAAGAGTCTCTGCTGACTTCACCCTCAAAGTTACAGTCCCACAAACATGGTGCAGCAACCTGGAAATCACGGTCTTCAGCTGAAGTTAACAATGAAAGCTGATTCTGAGTAAGTTATCCCATGGGCTGTCCAAAAATAAGCAATACAACAACCAAGAATATCCAGAGCAGAGATTACTTCTGTATGTGTCAAATGCTTAAATAAATAAAACAAAAAATAAGCCTAATTGTACTAGGGTTCTGTGGAATATTTGAAATCACAGCCCTCAACTTCTAATCATCTTAAATTATTTGTACACTACTTATTCAAAAATAGCTGGGCGTGGGGGGGAATCTAATACTATAATTGCTTTTTTGAAAGATTCCTACTTTTAAGTGACATGAAAATAAAAAGGATTCATTATACAGCCCATTAGCAATAAACTAATCTAACTTAAAACTTCACAGAATTTACTTATGCATCATCTGCAAATACATTCTTATATGAATCTAAATATCAACATTAACTTTAAGTAGGAGATTTCTAAAATTACAGGAGGTTTGAAGATCATTATGCCATAAATAAAACATGAAATATATACACTTCCTATGGAATGTAAAATTCGCCAGATCCTGTGCTAGGACATAAATAGCTGAGGATGAATATGAAGTATGATTCTATGGTATTAGTTTCCCTGATTTCTTTAAAATGGGCCAATACTGGAAAATAGTAAACATACATAGAGCAGGGTGGTGCAAAATCAAATTAACTATGCAAAACAGTGCAATTCTGAAAAGTGGGGTATATCAGAATATGTGGTAAAGAGCAGTATTTGGATTCATTAAAGAATAACAAGTTTAGTTTTTCAGCCCATAGGTTAGAATCTTGTCACACAATGAAAAGTCTGGAGGACAGAATTCTTGTGACATCTAGGAAGATGAGGACAAGGGCAAGTTCCAATCCTTCTACCCTTGGGCCCCATAACTTTCTCAGAAAAGTCAGCTGACTCCTTTAATAGAATTTGCTATTCATTCTTGGCAAGAATTCGAGAGGAGAAAAGAAATTTTTTCAAAATGTGACATACTTAACCTAATGAATTTAAGAAACCACTTGGTGACCTGCAAGAACAGTTTTACCAAAACACCAATGATGGGATTTGTCACAGTAGGAATACAAACTGATTCAAAGTTTTAGAAACTCTAAAAGCTGTATCTGTTAACCAAGTAGGATTTTGTCAGGAGAAGGTCAACATCTTACAAAGAGTATTCATATAATATAAAGTATGACATGCCAGTTCTATCTGTGATAGAGTACTCCTACTTTGTAAAATACCCTTTATTTTTCTCATACATTTTAAACAGAAGCAAAATAGGATATGATTTTAAATTAAATTTCGTTAGCCTGAATTAATTCTTGGCCCAGAAGCAACTACAGGGGATTAAAATACCAGGAGCATTCCTAGAGCTCACAAAGCAATTTAAGATGGGAGCCTTAAAATTCCATGTAACCACTTAATGAAGTCCAAACCAGTATCACAGTGTTTTTCAGCATTATATTAAGGTCAAAAAGTCAGTAAGATTGTCTGCAGATTACCGTGTTAGCCTAAGTTCTGTAAATTAAAAGACAGGCTCAGGAGTCAATTTATACTAAAAAAATGCTGTTCTATACAATCTTCCTTAGTAATGAGTTGAATGAAGAATAAAATTTTAAATATTCTACAACTGTATTAGTTACTCCATTAAAAATAACAGAAAAAATAATAACAGAAAACATAAATAAAATTATTGGAAAACAGTAAGAAAATACTTCATGCCTATGAAGTGCCAAGATGGTCATGATAATTCCATTCCCAGGATCTTCAGAGATGAGAGGACGCTGCTCATAATCCCGGCCATATACAGTGCTTGCCTAGCATGCACAAAGACCCAGGTTCGATTCCTTGGTACCACATACAGAGGAAAAAGCTGGAATTGGTGCTGACGCTTAAGTGGTAGAGCTCTAGCCTTGAGAAAGTCCAAGGACAGTGCTCAGTCTCTGAGCTCAAGCCCAGAACTGGCAAAAAAAAAAAAAGAATCCCGGCCACAATGTGCACTCTATATGCCTAAGCTTTTTAATAGCTTTTTTTCATAGAGAAAAAAGGATGCTACACATCTACTTCATGGAATCAATAAGACACCATTTCATGAAGTAGAGAGTTTGAGTTATAAAGTGACATAATTACATTTTGCAGGAATGAAATTTTTTTTTAGTCCTACCCTGAATCCATCCACCTATCTATCCATCAACGGAGAGAGCCTACAAAGTGGCAGTAACTGTCCTCAACATTCATTCATGACCATCAACTTAACAAGGGGCTCAGCCCATTCTCACCCCACTCTCGAGGTGCTCACTTCTGAGTGTGTCATAAAGAATTTTGGAATAAATAGCAATTCATGAGAAGACACATGTCTCTAAACCTTCAAGACAAAAAACCGTCAAATGTAATCATTATGAAATACAAGAATTTCTTTTCTTTCTTTCTTTCTTTTTTGCTGCTGATCCTGTTTTGTTGTTTGAACTTAGGGCATAGGTGCTGTTCCTGAGCACTCCACACTTGAGAGGTCCACATACAGTTTTTTTGAGTAGTTAATTGGAGATAAGAGTCTTATAGACTTTCCTGCCCAAGCTGGTTTCAAATCGTGATCCTTAGATCTCAGCCTCCTGAGTAGCTAGGATTATAGGCGTTAGCTACCAGCACAAGGCTGAATTAAGTCAATTCTGTAGGGTAACTTATTCTGCAAAGAATGTCTGCCTCTGAGAGCCTGTAAGGGACATAGGCATGAAGTATTTGTAGTTTGATTTCCAGTGACCTTTTGGCATGCTCTGACTTACATGATGACATTTGAGCTTCTTTACATTTGGGGAAAGTTTTTCAAGAAACCAGATTTGTTGTAAAGGAAAGCATCTATGTACTCCACTTGGTAAATATGAATATTTGGAGCTTTTACAGGTAATAGAACTCAAGTTGTATATTTTTTAAAAAACTGGTAATAGAAAACTTTCTTGAAGGATAGAAATATGCAATAGCAACATTTATGGATATCACAAATACAATACTCAGTTATTTAAAAAAAATAAAGAAACCAGGGTTTATGTACTACTGGCTGTGGTAAATTAGGGTCTATTCTGGACACCTATAAAATGAAAGGATCTTGATAAGTTTTCTTTGAATTTTCATCTTCAGTGACAGTTTCTAATGTAGAAGATATGAGTTTGACTCTATCCTTTGTTGTCTTCTTACTAGCTGTGTGTTGAGCTGATCATTGTTTATCAGGCATAATAACTGACAATTTTGCTGTGAAGACCAAATCTGTAATGGATGTGAGAAGGTACGTACACAGAAAAGGCTATAATTCGCTTTATTATGTTTAACAAAGGAGAATGTCTCACCCTCTACTGTAGTACCCGGCCTTCCTTCAGTAGAGCATGTTTTCACAGGCCCACAGGGAGGCATTCTTCCTGTACTGGAGCTTAGAGTTCCCTTTCCTCACCTCCAGCCACTCCCACCCCCACTCCCATGTTTTCTGAACTGAATGGATGAGTGAATGCTAATGGATAATGGGCTATGAACTTTAAATATAAAGGATTCTCTCACTTAAAAATCTAAATAAATAATTACAATGATATTTGCAAAAAAAAAACACAAAAAAACAGTAAGAAAAAATGACAACAACCAAAAGATTTTAGTCAAAAGTATTTAAAATAATACTCACTGAGTCTTCTTCTTGAATCATCTGTACTAAGTTGTCCAACACAGGTGTCAGATTTCTAAAGAGATTTTAAAGACGTGGACAGTGGAATCAAATCAAAAGTTTTCAGGAGGCTGGTTATTTTCATCATTGTCATATAAAAAATTCAAAACTCTTACTTGGGTTTCATATTATTAAAATTTTTCCCTAATGCCAGGTGCTGTATTGATCTGTTTTTACTGAGCCACACTATTAAGGTAGATAGGTCAGATTCTAAACCTGGAAAGAACCAAGAGGAAGTAGACAATCAAAACACATGCATATAAATGACTTAGCTGGTGACATATAATTAGATAATTTCCTGTACCAAGCTCAGAGTTCAGGGATTCTAGTCTTTCATTGTCAAAGGAACATATTGCTTTGCTTTCTTTTAGAGTCCTATTAATTCAAGGGGTAGATTCATTCTCTACTAAGACTTCTCTAAACCTCTTATACAGTCAGCAGGATTTGAAACTAGATAATGGCAGAATCTCATCTTTCCCCATCTTTATGAAAGAGAAGTTCTCAATGTATTGTTTATTGGTAAGTAACTGTAGACAGTTTTCTATGGGGATTCAACAGGTTCATAATATGTTACTACAACCAGCGAAACTGGATCTAATTAAAGAGGATTTGAACAACCAAGAATGAAAAAAGTTGGGTTCAGGTTTTATCAAAGTATGGATATTATTATTATTATTATTATTTAATGGGTTGTTTTCCTGCATATTTACCCGTGGGAATCAACTTAGTAAAACTCATCTCTTCTACAAATAAACTCTATAGTTAAAATAAATAGTCAATAAATGTAGTAAAACTTCTTTTATTAAGGTGTTGCCTAAATTTGGCTAGCTTATTTTCTCTTTTCTAACTTGCTTCAATTTCCATTGTGTTTCTGACTCACCATTGTCGGAGATGTCTAAGCGGGTGATGTTGTGCACTTCGGCGATGCAGCCTTCCAAGACTTGAGCCCCTCCTGACCTCAGCTAGAGAGACAACCAAACACTAAGTCAAGTCTCCACCCTGCTGCAACTACAGCCAAAGCTTAAAACCAGCACGATATTTGTCAACAAAACATGAAAATCAAAAGCTTAGCTATCTTACAATCAAACTATCATCAATCATATTATCATAACATCACTTGATGGTATGGGAAATAAAATATTTAAGTTATTTATACTAACTTTATATTCTTTATTGATATTGGTAATATGCACACATGAAGCTAACATGTTTTCTAGTGCTTAAGAATAATCAAAGACACCCCTAATTTGCTACCTCAGAGTACTTACACAATGTCCAAGCTAAGGAAAGCACAAGGAGAAAAATAAATGAATTATTAGTAGTAGACAGAACAAAAGTAAAGAAGTCAAAGTCTTTCTCAATATACAGTATAAAAAAGCAAAGAGCCTAAAGAAATGTTTGTAACTAAAATGTGTTCCTGAGACAAAAAAATTTTTCAAGAAAATACTTTATCTTCAGGTACCAAGAGTATTTAATTAAATTTATAGGTTACTAGGTGCCTAAAAGTTCCCCAACAGCTAAAGCTTTCCCACAACAGTAAAAGCTTTTCCACTACTAAAATTAAAATCCTTTTAAAATGAATTTGCATAATTGAGCTAGGTGGGTAGGTATGCCTGTAAAACTGGTTTTTAAATTTTATCTTACACACTAGAATTATTTAAAAGAAACCCAGATCAAAGAGAAGGTGTGTGAGGTACTGTGCCTGAATTGTTGAACACTTCAAAATGTTAAAAATAAAATCATATTTCTTTCAAAGGAAATGTCCTCTCACAGAAAGTGGATCATTTTGAAATACTCATAATTTTTAGTTATATTAATATATCCTTAGCTGAGACAAAGGAATAAAAGGAAATTAAAATCTAGAATCTTTAAGAACCTTTCTCTGCCTCAAGATCATTTGCCACTTCAGAAAACAGGGTATTATGTTCTAAAATCTAAGTGCCAGTGATTGGATTCTATAGAGATTCCCTTCTTGAATACTTGTTTGTTAAACACGTCATTTGAAATATGATGTAAAAATCAATGTTAATAAATTCTTTTAAAGAACATAGTAGAGTGATGAGAGAGGCTGTAAGGGCCTTAGTCTAGTATTTCCTGATCCACAGCTGTCTTTGTTTATATCACTTATTCTCCCGTGCCACAGGTTTGGGTGTTGTTTTTGTGTGTGTGTGTGTGTATGTGTGTGTTTAAGAAAATTTACTCCAAAAAGACTATCTTGGGGCCAGGAGTTTGGCCTAGTGGTAAGAGTGCTTGTCTAGCATGCACAAAGACCAGGATTCGATTCCTCGGTACCATAGTAATAGAAAAAAGCTGGAAGTGGTGCTGTGGCTCAAGTGGTAGATCTCTAGCCTTGAGAAAGATCAAGGACAGTGCTCAGGCCCTGAGTTCAGACCCCATGACTGGCAAAAAAAAAAAAAAGACTATCATTGACACACCATTAATATTTCAAAAATTAAAAAAATTAAAACCAAAGGAAAAAAAGAAAGAAAAAATATAGGGCAGCCAGGCGCGGTGGCTCACGTCTGTAATCCTAGCTACTAGAAGGCTGAGCTCTGAGGATCAAGGTTCAAAGCCAGCCTGGGGAACATAAGGACCTGAGACTCTTATCTCCACTTAACCTCAAGAAAAATGGAAAGTGGGGCTTGTCTCAAGGGTAGGGTGGTAGCCTTTAGCTGAAGAGCTCAGGAACAGGGCCCAGGCTGAGTTCAAGCCCCATGATCCACGAAAAAAAAAAAAAAGGTAATTAAAAAAATACATACATACATATAATAACCTCCATATTACTATTTTTCTCCTATACAGTCTCCATTCTTAAATTAATTAATTAATTTATTTATTTATTTAGCCAGTCCTGGGCTTAATAAATTTATCTGGGGAATTTTTACACATAAAACTCAAGAATATAGTCTTTGCTTATAATACAAGAAATATCAATTAACATCTATTTCAAATGTCCAACTCCTATCAGGGTATAATGCCAAATAGCATTTTCAAAATGTTACTTCTGGAAGTGGGGCTATGGCTCAAGGGGTAGAGCAGTAGCCTTGAGATGAAGAACTCAGGGACAACGCCCAGGCCCAGAGTTCAAGTCCCACGATTGACAAAAAAAATGTTACTTGTTATATATGAAGTCTTTCCAAGGTTGCACGTATGATATGGTTTCATACCCATAGCCATTCCAGTTTTGCATTCTATACCTGTCCTGACAGGTAACGGAAACAACTACAATGCTTACTTCCAGTCTGGGTGAATGAGTACCAGATTAAACAGAAGAATTACCTTCAAAGTTTCTACTCCTTTATTGAAATGCCCTACTCATCTCAAATTTTAATATCTGGTGCTCTTTTTCTACTCATTATCAATGGTAATGAATCATGGAATAATCTGCAGGAACCATTCCCAATGGAACCACCTCTCATACCTCGACCTTTTGTGTCTTCCCTGAAATATCAGAGATTCTTCTGGCACTTTGGAGACTACGCTTATAGAATTTACTTTCAGCTTTTATCAGTTCTTCTCCTGAGATGGGACTATTAAGAAGTAATTCAATTTTCTAAAACACGTCATAGCGAGGTGTGAGAGGGCCCATCTACAATTCCAATTCCTCTAGGAGGATTGTGAATTTCAAGGCCAGCCTGTGTTATAAAAGAGAGAGGCCTGCCTTCAAACAAAACAACAGAGAAACACAACAAAAACAAAATCAGATCTTTGAAAGTATATCAACTGTTTCTTTTTAGTAGATGGATACCCAAAGATGATACACTACTACTATAACAAACAATTCTGAAACTTTTGTTTAGAAACTCCTCTGAAGAGCAACTGAGCACCCATTTATTTGCATATATGTACTACTGGTAGATTGAGTGAAATTAGAATCCACTGAGGTGTATCTAGCCATCGAGGGAATACGTTTCTCATCCAAAATTCAGCTATGACTATAGTTTGATGACAGTATTTCACCTTGAAATAATTTTTAAAGCAATTCTAGAAAATGTTTTGGTGGAGATAGAATATTTATAAACTCTGGGCATAAAGACTGAAAATGATCAAAGATGGGCAACAAGCAAGGAGAAATGAGAACAACAATGTAAAAAGTAAAGCAAGGCAAAATAAATTCTGTACCATGATATACCTACCAAAAAGAAAAAAGAATATTTATAAACCTAAATAAAAAAAACTTAATAAGGCAGTATTAACCTATGTTTTATACTGAAATAGGATGAGGATCTCTCCCCATTCTCCAATTCCCTTCAGATAATGGCTCACATCTGTTGGACCCAACCTATGGTAACGTGCCAAATGCTATCTCTTAAAACTCAGCAAGTAAGAAATAGGCTGGAAGAAAGCAAGCCATTTCATAAGCTAAGCCTTTGATTTCAAATCACCTGCCCTTTGAAGTGGAAATTCTTTGTCATACATGACTACATTGAATCATTTTTTTTAGATACTACATGACCAAGGAAATTAAAACCAAGTGATAACATAACCAACATGAAATGCTTTAAAGAAGGGTGGGTTTTTCTTAAGTATTGATGAAGTCATCTGTAAATGTAAGATTTATTTCAGAACCAGGACTATATTCTCCACAAATCAAAAAGTAGAGAGGCCAAACTTTTGAGATTCCATTCCTTAAATAAAAATGTTATTTTTATTATAGGAAAGCAGCTACCTAATTTATAAATGCTCACATATAAAATAACAGCATGGAGTATAGATTTCCTCTCTGTGAAAAAAGTATAACATAAAGCATAATTTTCCACTCACTGACTGAGGATAAAATGCTCCTTTTTGGTGAATATAGAATCTAAGATCTACAGGATAAGTCACCAGGAAAGATGAGAAAGAATAATAAAGCGACCTGACACATGACTCCTTCAAAAATAATTTGCTTCATTTCTACACTTTGTATATAGACATTTTAATTTTTACTTCATGAGTTCTCACATCTCCGAAAGAGCTCAACCACCATGATAGATGTTGGTCATATAGCTTGTATGATACATAAACAAATAGGACTTAAAATGTATCATTGAAATTTGTTTCCTAGAATGTAGATTCTACTCCAAGGCGTTTTATACATGGAAATAGTAAACAATTTATACACATAAAACAAACATCAAGGTCATTTCACAACTGTTCTGCTTCCATAGGCTGGGGAGAGTGTCATCTCTGGAGCACCTGTAGGAGGCGCTGAATTCTCACTGTGCTCACATAAGAAACTTCAGGACCACACTGTCCACAATTCTCCTGCTTAGGAGAAAGTGAAGGAAGGGATGACACTGTTCAAAAAGAAATGTATTATTTATTTGACGTACGTAACTGTAACCCCTCTGTACATCATCTTTAAATAACAATAAAAATTTTAAAGATAACTTTTCATCCTGTGTTTTACATCTCAATCATCTCTATGCTTCACATTTGCATCTGCCCTTCTTCCCAAGTCAGTCATCTCTCTAGATGATGCATCCCACAATGACTGTGGTGACAGGGAAAATTGTCATTCCCCATTAAATTTCAGATAAAGTTAGATTTGTGAGGGTAAGTTAAGGATAGAATTCTTCCATGAGTCCGAAGAGTGCTAATTGTGAAGAGGGTTGTGTCTACTATGGATATATAGAGAGAGCATGAACAAAGAGGGCCTGGGGTAAATCAGTGGTAGAATTATTGCCTAACTACTCAACACTGTTGGTTCAATCTGGAAAGAAAGAGAGAAAGAGAGGGGAGGACTGTCAAGAGGAGGGAGACAGAAAATGGGAGGGAAGAAGAGCAAAATACACATGGATGTGATTTTAGAATTTCAAATTAGTGGAAGTTTCTTACTGAGAGCATGACATAAATTCTAAAGTATTAAAGTTGAGAAACACTACTGATGTACCAAGTGCCAACCATTCTAGCCTGGATTACATGGTAATATAAAACACCCTACAAGGGAAGTTTACTGTACCATAAAGAAGAAAATTCCATTTGTCTTTCAAAAGTTCTCAGCAGATCACAGAGAAATTGAAGTAACAATCAACACAGAAATGTAACAGAATTTTTCAAGCCATTTTTGAGAACAAAATAATCATAGTTAATATTACAATAGTCATCATTAGAATTATTATTTACAACAGAAAATCAGGATAGTGTATTCTCATTATGGCTCTGATGCTAGGGAGTTGCATTATTTTGGTTTCTGTAGAGCTGATGATTATCCCAGCCTTATCATTAAATTAAATAAAAAGTGTTAGATTGGTAGTAGTCAAGATATCTAATTAGGATAGTATATTCACATTATAAGCCATTGCTAATTTGGTATTTTAACAGGGTAGAGCAGTCACCTTTCTATTAACTTTTCTTTGATAGAATAATATTTTCTAATCCCCTTCATCTCATTCCTCTGTTATAAAAAATCCTAAAGTACTAATAAGAAAATAAGAAATAATAAAATAATTCACACCATTAAGGTCAGTTTCTACTTTTAAAAGTCTGTCTTTATAAATGAAAGCCAACTGATTCACAATGCTCCACAATACTCATATTGTGGAACTCATATTCATTTTTTAGGGTTTTAAATTCTTTTAATAGTTCCATTTCTTTTTCATATAAAACCAGTAAATCACAAAAATGATATTCATCCCAATCACAATTAATGAAAAAAATCCTACGCACACTAGTAATTTATATGCTTCAATATCTAAGTGTTGGCTTGGTTACAGCATTTTATTAGGAGCACAACATGCTGGAGCACACCATTTTGTTATAATACAGTATGAAGTATGATACAGATCTTGTCCTCTAGAAAGCCACAGAAGCCAAGTTAATAACAGTAAGGCACTGGCAGAGTTCAGTATTCAAATGCGTACCCCTATTGTCAAGTATCAGACAATTAGAAAAGAATAAGATCACCAAGGGCCAGAAAAGTCAAGGAAGAAATTCAGCAGACAGACACCCAAGTAAGGAAACTGAAAAAGCAAACAATCTGAAGAGGCACTTTTCAAAGAAGAGCAACTTAACCTCAACCCACTTATTAGAAGAGCTACTAATATTTTCTCCACTCGGTAGGCACAGAAACTGAGATTCCAGTGATATCAGCCAATACACACAGAAACACTTAGGCCCAGCGCCTGAAGCACGCCTTGGGAAGAGGGAGGAGAATAGAGTAGGGGCAAGTGAGTTTCAGGAAGAGAGCACAGGAGGTTTACAGTAGGTAGGCTAGTTATAGGAAGAGAGAATAAGAGGACCATGCCAGAAAGAGGATGTAGAGACTCCTACCATCACTCAGAGAAGAGATGGGGCCTGACAAGCTAGGTGAAACCAGGCTTTGCAAAGGCCAGGTGGTTTATAGTTACTAATTCACAGCAACTCAAAGTTTCAAGATAGTAAAAGTTTAAGTGGTCTCTAAAATATAAAGACTTTAATCTTTACACTTCTCATTGGGTCTTTTTGATTCTAAATATTTGGCTCTGTTGTAATTCCAAAAGGCATTTTAATTTCTCTGACTTAAGCCAAGCTATTGAAAAAGTAAAAATTTATGAGATGACAGCCATTGTCTTCTATGTTCTCCAAATTCAAGTTCAGCTACACAACTTTGTCCCCTGTCCTGCATGCTATATTGTACATTTCATGATACTAACATTTGTCTACTGCTTTATATCTCAAGGTGTCATAAAATAGGCAGGCAGCAGGCACAATGGATATGAGGGGAAAATGCCATTAACATGCACAAAGTGTTCCACTTTCAGTAAGATTTGCAAAATGAACAGTATCTGAAACTCATATAATATGTATTTTTCTGCTTCATTTACACCCTGGTAGAGTCACAGTACCATGTTTTTCCCAGGAAAAAAGGCAAAACACTTTTGTGGCTATTATCTATCCCAGCACAGAAGCTTAAGGTGGTCTTACCTCACAGTTACTGAGATCAAGAGAAACCCCCTTCAAGCTATGATTGCAAGACAGGCCCAGCAATAGTGCTCTGAGGGAAAGAAACACAAATATCAGGTACAATTCCAAGCATGTGTGTACATGCAGGCACATACTTCAGTATACTGTATAAAAGCCTGGAAAAAGAACACCTTTTCTAAATCACGGGTCAAGCAACAAGCAACCTCTCACATTTAAAAATATATCCTGACAATTTGAAAAAAAAATATGGCAGGGGAGTACTCCTATGTCTTCCAGGTAGCATTTAAGGTGATAAATGAAAAATCTGGTAGGACTGCTATTCCAATGCAAATAAACCAACAGCACACTTAATTGCATATTGAAATTAAATTGTGTTCATCATAGATAAATTCTCACCTGCATCTGCTTGAGAATTGTTTTAATAATGCTTAGAATATTATTAGGCAATTGTTATTACAGTAGCAAAGTAGGACTGGTTTTCCTTCAGCAATATGGTCATAAGGGAGTCTAGCTCCATAGTATTCCAGGATGGGTAACAATGCCAGCTAGATGACTTGACTAAAAGACTTCAAGAACTGTCTGCATAGGGTAGAAAAGCACTAGAGATAAGAAGATGCAGGTCTTGAATTCAAGTCTAGAATTCTGCTGGGACAACCACCTGTGGGGCCAGGGCAAACCCCACGTGCACACTGAGAAGTTTTGACGTTATCACTATAATATCATTCCTCTGTAAGAACATGAATCAATTCTACTTTTACAAATCAGTCAAATAAAACCCAATGTTACTAGCTGGGTGCGGTAGCTCATGCCTGTAATCCTAGGTACTCAGGAGGCTGAGATCTGAGGATTGTAGTTCAAAGCCAGCTCGGGCACTAACGTCCATGAGACTTGTATTTCCAATTAATCACTAGAAAATAGGAAGTGGGACTGTGGCTGAAGGGGTAGGGTGGTAGCCTTGAACTGAAGACCTCAGGAACAGTGCCCAAGCCCAGAGTTCAAGCCTCATGACTAAAAAAAAAATTAAAAAACCACCAATGTTACTGAATAAGCTTAACATCAAATGTTTGCATATGTATATCACATCTATGAAATTTTATACTGAATGCAAAAAATAAATTCTTCCCTTAGACCTTGTGAGGCACTCAAAGCTGAGGCTGTGCCTCCAAGCAGAAATAAACACTGCAAATAACCAGAACAAACACAAGGCAGACAGTGATAAAAGCACTAAACAGTAGTACTTACTACCTGGAGTGACTACCTAACTGTTCTCCATGCTACCAGGGAAAGAACCTTCATCTAGCACACACCCAAACTGCCCAGGTGCAATGCCCCACCATTAGGTGGGGGGCATTACTTCATGCCCAATCCTTGAGAGCTTCTCCTTCCCACCATTCTCAGGCTTCACCCACTAGGAGAGAACTCAGCAGTGGCATGGAGACCAGGAGCCTGGCTGTCTTGAGCTATAAGATCTAGAGGCATGGCTCAATCAGTACAGGAGTTGATTAGCAAACAGGAAGCTGCCCTGAGTTCAAACTCTAGTACTACCAAAAGGGAAAACAAAACAAAACAAAACAAACACGTCTACCCTTAGATCTGAGGCTGGAAGTAAAGCACCTTTTGTTTCTTGTTTCTTTTCTTTTTTCATTTTTAAAAATCCAATTCACTGGTCCCTACTCTAATATACTGTCCTATGAATAAGCCTGGGCTTATCTGATTTATGCTTCTCTTTTCCTCAAAATTGCCTCTCCCCGCCCCGCTTTCTTTCCCAGAAAGCAATACTGACATAGTCAAGGCATTTGGGATTAAAACTAAAAGGCCAGTCTTAGGGCCTCGCCCTGTGAACCTTGAGCATTACTTTGGGGGTTAGGGGTCCTCAAGTCCTATCAGTATAATGATAAATCCTGAACATTATCAAAGAGGCCTCTTGGATGCTGAATGTTTAAGATGTACCCAAGTATGCATTTTTATTTGGAAGGAAGCTGTATGTAATTATAAATACATACATACATATATATATACTTTGCTTCAATATATACATATATTACATACACCCATATATGTATGTATGTATGTATGTCTATATGTGTGTATATATATATGGAAAGTACTTACTTTTCTTACATATATATTAAGGCCAAAAAATAAATGGTGTGTTTTAACTACAGAAGGCCCAAGATTAGGAGGTAATGACTCATAAGACCAGTAAAAATAAATAATCCACAGAAACCATTCTAAGTAAAACTAAACAAAATAGAGCAAGTACAACAAAGCATAGTGGGCATGGTGGGGGAGGGCACAGCAGGAGGATCCTGCACATGGGTGTTGATGATATAACCAAGCTTATAACCAAGCTGTACTAAAACCTTCTACAGAATGATCTACTCCATCCTCAGTCACCACTGCAACAATTCAGAGAATTGTTCCCCATCTTGGGAAAGGTGACACATGGTAATTTTGCAGTTTGCATTTAATGAGCTTAATAAAAATACTCTTGAAGGAGATGGGGTTGAAAAAAGGGGAATGTGTGCTAGGGATGGAAGGAGGAGGGGAGGAAAAGAGAGAAGACATGCACTGCATGTGATCCTAGGACAAGGAACATCCGTGGGATACACTGAAACAGGACAAGCATCTCTGACAGCATACATAGATAATATATATAACTGTAAGTATTTGAAACTATCTTCTTTAGGCACACAGAAAATTTAGCTCTGTAACTCTGAAACTTTTGAAATCTGCTGTGCATGGTACACGGAAATCTCCAGGATAACAAATCATTCTCAAATCTTCATTCAGCTAAAAAAAACTTTAACTATACTACTACTACTTCTATATAGGGACACTAACTCATATAATATGAATAGATTGTTGTCAAGTAAATGAAACCTGGGAGCACAACTTTAAATAAGAATTAGTATTAGCACATACGGATTATGTATACTGGTTGGGTTCTATGTGGTATTTCCATACATTCACAGACTACTTTATAAAGTCAGTGTGCAACCAAGGGAAGAAGTTTTGAAACAGAAGATGCAATAATATTACTAATGTACAATGTACACTATTTGTAATTCACATTCTCACAACAAAAAAAGGCCTCTCATTTGTCTTCTCTGCCTTGAGGTTACACATCTTTCTCCTTTCCTTTAAGTGCATATGTAATAACAAATTGAACTTTAGAAGCTCTGGAGAAAATGAATTAATCACTCACTTTAAGGGCTCTGGAGACAGTTTTGTGCCAGACAGGTTGATTTGCATCAAAGCTAGAGAACTACTAAAAAACTGCTTGAAAGATGGTGGGACTTCTTTTCCTTTCCTGAAAAAAAAAATACACACAGACACACACACAAGAGTTATCCAAGTGGTTACAGTCTCATCTGATTTGCTTAATTGCTTCTTCAGATACTATATTAAAATCCATAATTAGCCATACTCTCTGAAAAGCATGAAGGCAAAAAGAAGTCTGCTAGAAAAAACATCCAGTATTATTTAAAAAGTGATGAGAGAAAAGTTAAGACATGGCATATCTTAAGTCCACAAAATAATTTAGCCCTATTCTTTGTATCTAATGGCTTGCTATACTGTAGCCTCTAATTTTTCTTCCCAGTCTTGGGACTTAAACTCAGGGCCTGGGCACTATGCTTGAGCAGTTTTGCTCAAAGCTAGCACTCTGCCACTTGAGCCAAAGCACCACTTCTGGCCTTTTCTGTGTCTGTAGTACCAAGGAATCAAACCCAGGGCTTCAAGCTAGCTAAGCACACTCTTCCACACTCGATCACACTCCTGGCCCAGTCCCTCAATTAAAAAAAAAAATTTTTTTTTTAATTTTTTGTCAGTCATGGATATTCAATTCAGGGCCTGGACACTGTCCCTGAGCTCTTTTGCTCAAGGCAAGCGCTTTACCACATTGAGCCATAGTTTCACTTCCTGCTTTCTGGTGATTAATTAGAGATAAAAAAAAGTCTCAGGCCTGGGGCCAGGAGTTTGGCCTAGTGGTAGAGTGCTTGCCTAGCCTGCATGAAGACCTGGGTTCAATTCCTCGGTACCACATACATAGAAAAAAAAAGCTAGAAGTGGTACTGTGGCTCAAATGGTAGAGCTCTAGCCTTGAGAAAAGTCCAAGGACAGTGCTCAGGCCCTGAGTTCAGCCCCACAACTGACAAAAAAAAAAGGGGGTCTCAGGGACTTTCCTACCTGGCCTGGCTTTGAACTATGATCCTCAGATCTCAGACTCCTGAATAGGATTATAGGCGTGAGCTACCAATACCTAGCTCTAGCCCCTGAATCTTAAGGGAATTCTATGATATTTATGTGTGAACACACACACACACACACACACACACACACACACACACACACACACACACACAGAAGCACTCTACTACTTGAGTCATCTCCCTAGTATTTTTTTGTCTATTTGTTTGCTTTAGTAATTTTTTCAGAAAGGGCCCTGTGTTTTTATCTAAAGCTGCACTGGACATCTGCCTTATAACTAGGATTACACACACACACCACATCACCTTGGCTTTTGTTGAATGAGGTTTCACTAAATTTTTGTCTGGGCTGCTTGGTCTCAAACCATGATCTTCCCTATCTCTGTTTCCCAAGCAGCTTGGATTATAGCTTGTGTCTCCACATCCAGCCTAGAGATGTGTATTGATGTGTGTATTGATTTCAACAACTTTTCCACTAAGTACCATTAAATGCAGGATCACTACCTGCATTTAGCAGTATATTGAGATGGTGATCTGGTGTGGAGTAGGAGAATAGCACAGGAAGCCTGAATAGCATGAAGCTTGCCTGACAAATAACCTAGGTAATTACTATATCCATACTGCAAATCTAGTCATCTCAGGAGGAAGATCAGAAAAGTTGAAAGATAAAAATTACAGAATGAAATGGCTATGTTCCCTCTGCTTTTGACAGAGGGAAGTAGGTAGATCAAACAATAAGCTCGAGGACAGGGAGAGTCAACACTACATAAGAGTTAAATAAAATTAGGAAGGGCACTAGTGGCTCATACCTATAATCCTAGCTATTCAGAAGACTGAGATCTGAGGTAGACAGTTCAGGCAGCAAAGTCCTAGAGATTCTTATCTCCAATTAAACAACAAAAGGACAGAGTGGTGCTACATATAAAATGAAAAAAGCTCAGGGACAGTATCTAGGCCGTGAGTTCAAGCCACAGGAACCACACAGAGAGAGACAGAGAGACAGAGAGAGAGAGAGAGTGTGTGCACACACAGGGAGGGCGGGAGGAAGGGAGGGAGGGGAGAGAGACAAAGAGTCAGGGAGGGGGAAGAGGAGGTAGGGAATGAGAAAAAGAAAAATAGAATTTTAAAGTCTACAAGTAGAATCTGAATACTCTGTTTGCTGCATTGTTAGAACATAAGGACTAATTCACATATGTAAACCATTTAGCCTGAGGCAAAGTAAGCACTTATTATATGATAATAATTCATACAATATTGGAAGATTTCTACACTCTCTGGGCACAGAGCATCCCAGGAGTCAAACTTACACAAAGAAAACATGTGATAATAGTAAAGTACAGAGGTCTGGAAAAGCTTGTCAATGCTAAACAGCTTTAAGAAACAAGACAATTATAGGCTATTTGGGAATAAACAGCAATCTGAATATTTACTTAAGCAGTTACAATGAATCAAATTAAAAGGCAAGTGAATTCTGGTGGAATATATATATTACATGTTTCAAATAACTCAGGATTCCTGAAACAATATCTATATTGATATTTGTTTGAGTTTTGATAGGCAAAGATGATTAAATTGTCTTTTTTATTTATTTTTTTGTTGGTCGTGGGGCTTGAACTCTTGAGCCTGGGCATTGTCCCTGAACTCTTTAGCTCAAGGCTACCGCCCTACCACTTGGCATGATCAGTATCCCTCAGCTTTCAGCTCAAGACTACATCTTACCCTTTGAGCTTCAGCACCACTTCCTGTTTTCTGGTGATTAACTGGAGATAAGAGTCTCATGTACTTTCTTAGTGCCCAGGCTGGCTTTGAACCCCGAACCTCAGATCTCAGTCTCCTGAGTAGCTAGGATTATAGGCATGAGCCACTGTGCTTGGCCTTTTTTTTTTTTTTTTTAAGTGAGTTGTAGGGCTTGAACTCAGGACTGGCACTATCTTTAAGCTCTTTTGCTCAAGGCTTTGAGCCATAGAAGCCACTTCCAATTTTGTCGTGGTTCATTGGAGCTAAGAGTCTCATGGACTTTCCTGCTTGGGCTGGCTTTGAAGCATAAATCCCCAGATCTCAACCTCTTGAGTAGTAAGAGGTAGGATTACAGGTGTGAACCACCAGCACCTAGTTTATTGTTGTCTTTTAGAGCTAGATCATGCATGCCATGATCTCTTTCCCCTCTGCTCTGTGTCTATGTTCTAGACAGAGGGTCATCCTTCCCAGGCTACCACTGAGGTGGCTAGCCCATAATGGACATGTTACAAAAACCACTGTTGCTGAAAGCCATGAAAGTAAGGAGTGGGAATTGGGGGCTGGGAGCAACCTGGTAAATTCAGACTGATACACTTATGAAATTATCTGTGAAAAGAAGTATGAATAGCCGAGCTAACAACATACATCTCTATATAAATGCAGTGATTTCAACATAATTACAAAGGGCTTCCCATGATTGTATCTAGTAAGGGACTGGGTATTAAACAGTTTAATCATAGCCTTTCATTTGCAAGACAAGGCAATTTGTTAGCACAGTTCTGCTCTAGGAGATTAACAGCTCTGCTGAAGACCAGTCAGCACAGGTGAACTCGAAAGAGCTGATTATACAGAAACTTTTACAGGCTGTGCTGTCACCTTGTAATTCAGTTACTCTGTCATGTGCAGTGCCACCAAAGCATGGTCTCCTAAACTGCCTTCTGACATGAAAGCCTCAAATAAGACTCTCAAATACCTCTCAAAAAAATACCTTAGAAATCCCGCGATTTCTCCTACTACAGTTATCTCTTGGGTTTACCAATCTGACTGTATTGAGGACTTGGTGAGACATTTCTGCTATTTTAAAGATTTTTTTTTTGCTATTGTAAAGATTCATTATCACTGCAGAAGGAGCAGATTAAAAGTACTTTGAAGTATTGATGGACAAACTTGTAAGTTATAATTGTGGAACAAAGCATGTCACAAAAGTGCACTTTCCAAATGACTGAGGGTTAGCCTCTTGAAAATAGAAAGCTTCTTAACAGTTAACCAGTAATTATGGACATCTTTTGAACATTAAGCACTATACTATGTTGCTAGGCAGTATATAACAAATGAAATTTTATTTCAGACTTGTGGCCATAATCACAAACACTCCGTGTTGAACTGAACCAATTCAATAGATACACCTAGGCAGCCTGTAAGTTTTTCATAGTTCTGCATTCACTCTCTTTTCTTGTTGCTATTCTTTGGGAAACCCTGCTGCTTTGAACCCACTACCTGTCCTTTAAGCAGGAGGTTAAAAGTGAGATTCTAAAACCAGCCTTCCAGTTCTACAAATTATGACACACGAACTTTAAGATGACTTTTCTCTTTGTTCTCTGTGATAATTTATTCTTACTTTGAAGCTCTCCATTGAGAAACATCTACAGAAAGTTCTGAAAGGGTTGATACCATATTAAATAACAGAATACCTGTCCACCTGTTCATAGCAGTTTGCTAGCGTCACTGATAAGGACATTAACCTGTGGTTAACCTGTGGTTTACAAAGATGTAATGAAAACTTGACCTTGCAGGGCCATATTTATAGACATATTCTATTATAGACCTTTACTATCTATCATTCTACATGTATTATCACTACAACCCTGAAAAAGATCCCTGATTGACAATAACCATGAGAATCAGTACATACCGGTGAGAGAAAACAGTTCTGGAGAGGTTGAGCACTGCTAAATACTGAAGGCATCCACGGAGAAGGGCTCCACAGACCTGAGCAAGAAATAGGCCCTCTTAACCTTTAAACATTTAAGATCCATGATAGTATTTTATTACAAACAAAAAGCCCTCTATCCCATCTAAATCGTTGTTCTGAGACCCTTCAAAGCAATCTGGAGAAACATTACCATGTCCAGGGAACATTCTGTATTGGATAAATCCAGGTGAGCAATGGCATTTGGCTGGGCCAAAAAATTGTACATGTGCTTGAAAAAAAAGAAAAAGGCAATGTTAAAATCTAAAAAAGTCACATCCCATAATTCCAGTTAATGTTTCCAAAGGAAGTCACGCACGTTCCCCAGCTGAGAAGCTGCACCCACGCAGATTTCCAGACCGTTCTGTAACTCTATCATCTCCCCTGAGAACAAAAGTCCAAATGATATTTTAAATTAAATAATACATGTGTAACAAAGGCCAAAGGGAATCTCAACCACCAACCCCCCCATTTTTTTACACATGACTTCATTTTCCTGATTAGCTCCGTTTTTATTGTATAATTTTGGAATGATGCTAATTAATGTTAACTCCTGAGATTGACATGCCACCTGAACTGCAGTCACCTTATCAAAATGCTAATCACTTCTAAAAATGTTCAGGAACTACTGATTTGAAGTAACCAGTGGATGTTCTCAGGCTATATACTCTATTCTGTCCAATGCAATGATTTTTCTAGCCTTAGTTACTTCTAGGAGAAGGAAGAGGAGGAGGAGGAGGAGGAGGAGGAGGAGGAGGAGGAGGAGGAGGAGGAGGAGGAGGAGGAGGAGGAGGTGGTGGTGGTGGTGATGGTGGTCTAACAAATTTAGGCTTTGTGGGTAGGGGGGGTCACTTCATCCAAACTTTCTCCCCCTGTAACCTCTAATCCCCATGGAAAGCATCAAAACAACAAAATTCAATTACTTTCATGTGTTCCCTAATTAACTGTAAGAGCCAGAGCTTGCCAATAAAAACCAAGCTCTCTACACCGAACAGCTCAAACCCCTCTGCTTCACTGACTGCCACCATATAATTGTAAATCCTAGCAAGCTTATAACAGGTGTCACTGTTCTTGGTAAAGATTCATTAAAGCAGTTTGACTATACTGTATGATGTGCAGGAGAATCTACTCCTTCAAGAGGTCCAGAAAAACAATCATTAGCCTGTAAATGCTTTAAAGTAACCCGGATGGACTGGGCTATGGAATGTTCTGGTTCAGGAAAAATCATTTTGCTCTCATTCACTTACAAGTCACTACTTGGCTGGCACTACCAGCCTTCAGACATTTAATTTGATACATTTTGCTCCTAGTCACCAGCTGAGGGAGCCCTTGTCAATCCGAAGTGGCGAGGAGGACCTAAGGGGTCAACCCCTTCCAGAACCTTGATGACATAGCTTGGGGAAGACCTGCATCTGCCTGGGACTTCCAGAATTTCAACCTGACCTGACTAGTTCTCATCACTCCACTCTCCCTGTACCTGGTACAAAACCCATCCTTGGCCAGGTAAGAAGCTTGAAGCTACTTGGTTATATAAACTACTAGTGTCCCTATTCCATTGAGTTTTACTTGACATGTGTGTGCACAAAGGTACTGGGGCTTAAACTCAGAGACTGGGCACTGGCTCTTAGCTGTTTTGTTCAGGCTTGGCTCTACCTCTTGATCCACATTTCCACTTCTCGCTTTTTGGTGGTTAACTGGAGGTAAGAGTGTCACAACTTTTCTGCTCAGGCTGGCTTTAAATCCTCAGATGCGGGTCTCTTGAGTAGCTAGGAATATAACTCATGAGCCACCATCACCAAGCTTTTAGTCTATAATTCCTCTCAAGTTACTCCTCTACTTTGCTATATTAATGTTTTGGTTGCTTTGCATCACACTTTTTTGTTTTATCTTAGAATGGGGCATATTTATCAGTTGTTAGTGAAGGAGAAACTGAAATTGTAACATGTACTAGAAAAAATTATGAGGTACTAAAAAACAAGTATTATGTAAATGATTTCAAATGTAAAGGAAGGGAAAAGGAAATCAAACTATGAAAAGACCTTCATTTGTCTTCTCTGCCTCACAGGTGAAGTAAAACCAAAGAAATGACAAGGATTTCACAGTGTTTTTCATCCCCACAAAGCAGTAGAATTCAAACAAAATGCTCACTCACTGCATGCCTTGTTGTTAGAGAAACTTTTCTTCTAGGTTCTATCACGGTGATTAGAAGGGGACATTTAGCACACAGGATAATGAGATCATAACTCATGCTCTGTGCCAACAAGATTTACCAAACATTGGTATTAAAGACTCAGATGCAGAAAAATTCTTGTCATATTAGAGGGGGAGACGTTTGACCTTCACAGGCAAGAGTGGCTACAGGTGACTTCTGTTTGTGAAATTGCAATACTCAATAGTCTCTTTTAACTGAGAACTATTTTTTGAAAGATTCCCAGCAATAGCATTCAGTGATAACTTAGTTTCTGTCACCACTTTATCAAGGTGAACTAATGTTGCAAAACAAAGATAATACTCCCTCCAGAAAAAGTGTTTCCAAATAGAATTTGAACTTCAGCATCATAAAACAAGAAAAAAAACAAAGAGACAAAGTATAACTTAATTAAGAAAGGCTATGATGGGTTTTCTTTTTGTTTGTTTGTTTTTGGTCAGTCCTGGGCTTGAGCACTGTCCTTGGACTTTCTCAAGGCTAGAGCTCTACCACTTGAGCCTCAGCACCACTTCAGGCTTTTTTTCTATGTATGTGGTACCGAGGATTCGAACCTGTATCTTCGTGCATGCTAGGCAAACATTCTACCACTAGGCCAAACTCCTAGCCCCGGCTATAATGTCTTTATTAAACAACTTCATAAGCTTGTAGCTACAGGATTTTATGGTAGTGTGATTCTGGGAGAATGAGAGAAATCAGAAAGTCGTGCTTAGAATTGTGGGCTTACTAAATCTAGCTTCCTGAAAGAAGAGACTAAGTTAAGGAAAGCTTACCGAGAGGTCATCTCCACGAAGGATGTTCCCTGAGAGATCAAGATGGAGAAGGGTGGAGGCAGTCAATGGGTTGGCACTGAGTGACTGAGAAAGGCTATTCACCCCTGCAACATGGAGAAAATGCAGCTTCAATTTCCACCCCAGGAAATAAAATGAGGTTTGAGAGTTTCTATAAATGGCTCAGCAGTGCCATCCAATTGCCAGACTTAGGTTAGCCATAAACACTGTCCCCAGATGGTGGAACTGATTGAGTCTTCTTTTGACAAACCCTCAGGGAACACAGGTCATTCACAGATCCAGCCACCTCACAGAATCAGGGCAAGCAATGGAATCCCAAGTCCTCTGATGTGTCCAAGGACAGAAAGCATTTAAAGCTGAAGCCTCAGCATGATGCAAGCCACCTACCTGACTGTAGGCCATTATAACTTAGTGAATAGCAATTAAATGATACATGTGTATTTGTGCAGACATTTTAGGCTATTTAAAAATTAGGAAGTTGATGAGAGGTATCTAGTGCTCTTTAATGCATTATAATCAAGGCAAAAATTTAGATTCAGATGGACGTTTTAAAAAGTAATCTTGTCAGCACACAATATAAGACACAATCAAAATGAAAGATGTTCAATTAGCTCTATAGACACTTTCCATATATAACATAAATGGCTCTGAAAACACAAAAGAGTATGGAGGGAAAGATGGTGCTACATGGATTAAACTATGTTCTATTATATGATGAGAATGACTGACACAAGCTGGTTAGTCATGGCCTTGTACTGGGTGGATTTTTTCCTCAAGTCACCAATTTGAGATGTGTCATGATCAAATGAGAGTCATGGGTAAGGGTCTAGACACTCACTGGCGACTCATACACTCTAACACCACAGATCTCAGGAAAACAGGATAGGGGCTCATTATGTTTCTAGTAAATGTCTGTGGTTCCAAACTGTATTTCTAAAATGAGTACATTTTTGTAAATTGCTCTGCTTTTCTTATTTCATTGTAAAATTCTTTTTGAAAATCTCAACCCCCTAAAAGAAAAAGAGGAAAAAGTTTTTATCCACCTATGGCAAGGTTTGCGGTGACAAAGGGTCTGGGGCCAGGCAGGCTGTGCCAATCAGTACCATATCTAGTCATCACGCAGAAGCCAAAGGGGGGCTTCACGAAAAATATGAGGGAAGGACTACAGAACAACATTTACTGGAGTACCTCCTCTTGCTACTGTATATTTAGAATATTCAGAGAATACTACTAAAGAAGCCATCCATAGATTTACTCCTAGCTTGAAAAAGAAAGCACAGATTTTGATGCGCAGCTACAGAGACTGCTAGGGTTCCTCTCAAGGGTAACTGGACATTTGAATAGTAGAAAGAGGAGACTGAAAGCCAGATCCCAGTGGCCGACGCTTATAATCCTAAGCTACTCCTGAGTAGATCTGAGGATCGAGGTTCAAATCCAGCTGAGGCACAGAAATCTGTGAGACTCTTATCTCCAATTAACCACCAGAAAACCAGAAGTTGCACTGTGGCTCAAGTGGTAGAGTGATAGCCTTGAGCTGAAGAGTTCAGGGACAGTGCCCAGGCCCAGAGTTTAAGCCCCACAACTGAACCCCCCCCCCCGACACACAAAAAGACTTTGGTTATCTTTTGAAGTGTAAGAATGGAGTATAAAGACATTGTGTTTATGAAAAATGTATTTATGAAGTATTTATAAAATGTAGGTGATTGGGAGATATACATTAGACCCATCCATAGAGGGAGTACAGAAATCATCATGAAGCAAACTAATTCCACACTAAAATAATAAATCAATGTGATGTGAGGAACAGTTTTTCATTTCCAAAAGCATTTGTTATTAGGCATGGCTCGAATGATGGAATACCTGCCTAGCAAGCACAAGGCCCTGAGTTCAAAAGCCAACACTGCCAAAATAAAAATGCCTGGTTGACAACAGGAAAGTCTATTGTAAACTAGCCAGAGTAATCTGTGTCACAGGACACTACTTCACCAGCTGAAGGTCATTCAGGAAAGCAGGGTCGTAGCTAAAGTGGTAGAGCACCAGCCTTGAGAGAAAAAGCCAAACCTTGCAAGTTCAAGAGCAAGAGGCCCTTAATTCAAGCTCTAGCCCTGGCAACAAAACAAACAAACCAACCAACATACAGAAGCCAATTCAGGTGCAGACTTTATTTTTCCTGGTCATTATTCCCTAGGTTGTATAATATAATGACCATTTGCATAGATTCACATTGCATTAAGTATTCTACGTACTTAGAGATGACTTTTAGTACATAGAAGGATGTGTATAGCTTCTATGTAAGCACGATGCCATTTTATGTAAGGGACCTGGAAAACATCTGTAGATCTTCATGTCTTGCAGATACCAAGAAACAACTTCACTCATTACCAGTGAGCCAGAGACAGTCAACCAAACAAGTGAGAAACAAGAACACATAATGAAAGGCATGAAGATCTGATTCATTGTGTTTCAAAAAAACCAAAAAAATCAGAAACTGCCTTGAGCCCAAGTGAATTGAACATGGTGATCTGTTATGCTTGTTTAAATGGCCAGCTTCCTTTAGGTTTTTCCCCCCTCCTGTTATTGCCATTAATCTGGTTTTTTAATGGAATAAATCAGACTATAACATACGGAGTATACTAGACTCTCATCAGAAACATCATTTGTAAAATCATGTCTCTAAATTCCAATATTAGAAGGCTAAATGAGACTTGACAGCAAAATGCTCCTTGTCTCAAGTGTGGGCACTTGGCAGGTGGCCAGCATCTGAATCAACCGAGGAGAGAATTATGTTATCAGTTCAGCTTCCTATGAGGCAGTTCCTCCCCACCTCTGCTGCCCACATGCACATTGGCCTATCTTGAGATGACCACGAATGACCATGAATATAGGGAATTATAAAAACAGAGAACTGGGGAAGTGGGGAAATCCAGCCTCTTACAACCCACACAAAATACAGATTTGCATGTTGCTCTCTATTCTTGCGGTCTAGTGATGCTGACTATTCTTAATAATCATTATTGGAGTATTTACAGCTGGAAAAAAAGGTGGTACCAGATGGCCGTGCCTTGACATCATCTGCGTACCAGCAGGACATATTTGAGAAACCCAGAAAACTATCAGATAGCTAATATCTGAGTTAGAGAAAGGGTATTTGGAGTCAGTGGGGAATGTCATGGGAGATGAAAAAAGAAAAGTCTGTCTGAAAACTATACATCTCTGAATATAAATGTTTCCCGAGGTCTAAAATATAAATGCTAGTCAAATTCAGCACAAACTTAAAATGGCAATTTCATCTGAGCTATTTTGAAATTTCAAACCTTTTACAACTATGACTTCAAGAAATCAAGACTGCCCCGGAAGAACAAATGATTACCGCAATCCCTCTATTTGCTTCACCATAATGAATAACCCAATTAAAATAAAGAAATATCAGATTGTTTTAGACCTTCTAAGGGTGTAAGGTTCTGGACTCAGGGATCAAATTTATAAACAAGTTGAACTAGAGCTATGGAACACATGAAAAATGATCAATATTTCTAACATGTACATTAGTTACAAAAATGATCAGCACTATAAAGAGAAAGTAAAGAAAGAATAAAAGCTAGCACTTTCAAAAGCAATATAAATAACTAAAGATGGGGACGAGTTATCTAAGTTATAACTAAGAGTAACTGAAATTAGAATACCAGGACTTATTTACATTCTTGATGGAGAATGAAAAGTGAGTACAATACCCAGCAAGAGAAAGAATGAGCACAGCATGGTAATAAACATAAAAAGAAGTCAAAGGTAACACTGTCCAGAAAGAAATGTACTTATTACCTGACTTATGTAACTGTAACCCCTTTGTACATCACCTGTTCAATAAAAAAAAATGCACATCCTCAGCTGGAAACCAATAGCTCATATGTGAGGTACAGAGAATAGTGGTTTAAAGTCAGCTCAGGCAGAAATTCTGGGCAACTCCATCTCCAATTAACCAGCAAAAATCCAGACTGAAGGAATGGCTCAGATAATAGAGTACCAGCTCTTCTAGGTTCAAACCCTAGTACCAACAACAACAAAAAAGTATGTATGTACATTCTATGAGCTGATATTTCTAACTAGATAATTATCCTGAAAAGGAAGTTAAGAGCCAACTGCCAGTGGCTCATATCTGTGACACTAGCTACTCAGGAAGCTGTGATCTGGGATTCAGAGTTCAAACCTAGACTAGGCAAAAAAGTCAGTGAGAGTTTTATCTCCAATAAAGCACCAAAAAAACTAGAAGTGGAAATGTGGCTCAAGTGATAGAGCAGTAGCCTTGAGCAAAAAAAGCTCAGGGGCAGTGCCAAGGCCCTGAGTTGAAGCCCTAGGACTAGCAACCTCCCCCCAAAAAATTGGAAGTAGGATCTGTGGACTCAAATGATAGAGTACCAGCTTTGATAGAAAAAGTTAAGCAAGAGTCTGATGGCCTGAGTTCAAGCTTAAGTACCAGCACACACACACACACACACACACACACACACACACACACACACAATGACAGCATAAGATAATATTAGTAATAGTGTTGGTGATAACAGGGATAGTTGCAGACATACTAGCTGAGCACTTACTGAGCTCTATGAGCCAGAAGCAGCTAACTGCTTCTGTCTATCATGACTGAAAACACTACACAGAATGCCTCCAAAAGACAGTGATTTACTTAAGAAATGATAAGTTTTTCAATTCATGAAACTTTCAGTGAACACCCTCTGTAGTCCAGGAATCATGCCAGGAGCTGAAGATACAAAGATGAAAGAAACACGGGCAGCAGGAGAGTCCCATTCTCATACTCAAGACAGCCATGCAATGATACTATAGGAGTGATCTAGAAGTAAGGCAACAGGATCCAGCTGTGGTCTCAAGAGATGGAGAATACGACTTAGTAGAGAATTGCAAGTGATTTGGTAAACTAGACTGGTTCCCATGAATATTTAGTGATAAAAGAAATGCTCAGTTGTCCAAGCAAAACCCATATATAAGAGGTCTGATGAAAGGTGAGAGATTTCTTTCATCTTCCTCATTTTTCTTTAGTGGGGTGGGGGACAGTTTGGGAGGTAAATACTGGGTTTGAACAGAGAGCTTCCTGCTTGCTAGTCTGGTGCTCTACCAGTTAAAAGCCACACTCAGGTTCTCTTCCTCCCCCCACCTTTTAATTATTTTTCAGATAGGGTTTTGACCTTCTGCTCAAGCCAGCCTTAGACTTCAATCCTCTTACTTCTGTCTTCCACGTAGCTCACATTACAGGCATGTGATACTATGTCCAGTTTGTTAAGATTCAGTTACCAGTGGCTCATGCCTGTAACTCTACCTACTCGGGAGGCTGAGATCTGAGAAATTGCAGTTCAAAGCCAGCCAGGGCAAAAGTTCCTGTGAAACTCATGTCCAATTAACTACTCAAAAAACTGGCCAATAGAGCTCTAGCCTTGAACAAAAGAGCTTAGAGACAAAGCCCAGGGCCTGAGTTCAAGCCTCACAATTGACAAAAAAAAAAAGAGAGAGATTGAGTTTCACTAGTATTTTTTGTCTTGACTGGCTTTGAACCATGATCTACCTTCCAGTCTCTGCCTGCTGAGTAACTGATAGTACAGACGTGAGGACCCATGTTCATCCCAAGCAGGGTAATTTCTAGAGTTATTATGTAGATAGTAGTAAGCAAAAATAATAACAAAAATGAGAGAATATGATGAGTAACTAGATAAATTAAAGGAGAGAGGCAATAAAGTCAGTAACACCTGGAGAGAAAAAAGGCAACTTCTGGGGACAGGAAAAAGAAGTTGGAGAGCTATTAAGAATTAATTCTTTATGAATTCACTTGTAGCCTCTAGACATATATTTAATATGTATAACAAGCTCTACCAAATTATGATGATGATGATGGGGAAAAAAAGTTGGAAAGTAGTGAGGGCTGTTTTCTGTGAAGCAGACAGTGCATCTGACAGTTGGAGAAAAAAACTTGTTTGTAAGAAAAAGAAAGTGAAGAAAAACAAAACCAGGTGCTTCTAGGAATATGAGACAGCAGGTGAGCATTCACTGGCCCAACACTGAAAAAGAGTTTAGGAGCCCAGGTGTGTTTAAAAGTTATTCCTTGCACTGAAAGCATGTAAGTTTATACCGAAAGATCTGGATGGTATATTACCTTTTTGGAAAGGTAATACAATACATCTCATTTTTTTAATGCAGACAGACAACACATAATAACTCTAACTACTACAGGTAACAGGTGCAGCAGTAATATTACCCACGATATTAAGAAAACAATACATACTATACCTTTAGGTGACAGTGAGGTTTTAGATAAATTTAAATGCTTCAGTCCCTTTGGGAGTTTGGCAAATTGAATACTTAAAGAGGCCACACCTGAGAAATGAAAAAGGCAATGGTTAGAGTTTTCTGATTCTCAGAATTTCATTTCTTTTATATTTTTTTTAAAGTATGAAGGGATGACATCATCCAGAAATACACTCTTTACCCGACTTATGTAACTGTAACTCCTCTGTACATCACCTTTATAAAAACAATTTAAAATATTTTTTTTGTTTTTGTGGGGTTTTTTTTTTGGTTGGTTGGTTATGGGGCTTGAACTCTGGGCCTGGGTGCCATCCCTGAGCTCTTCAGCTCAAGGCTAGCCAAAGTGCCACTTCTGGTTATCTGGTGGTTAATTGGAGATAAGAATTTCAGGATTTTCATGCCTGAGCTGTCTTTGAACCTTGAACCTCAAATTTCAGCCTCCTAAGTAGCTAGAATTACAGGCATGAGCCACTGGCATCCGGCAACTTAAAACATCTTTAAAGAACAACAATAACAAAAGTATGAAAATTAAAGTTTACTTCAGTTAAAATAGCCATCACTTATTTCCCAAGCATTCACCACCAGGTGAATGTCCTACCTACTGTTGATGATAAAGGGAACACTTTAATTACACATAGCAATTTCTGAAACTTTACTATTGTGGCAATTTTTCTTTGAGCCAAGTCTTACTGTCTTCTCATCATTCTATTTAAACCCAAATCCTCTTATGAAATGGTGATATAATTGATCCCCCCCTTCTTTGTAACCTCTGTCTTAATGAGTTGATCTCTTCTGGATATGCAGATGCATGCTATTTAATTATTGTCAAGAAGAATGGAATAATATTAACTATTCAGATAACAGCTTCACTTTTTTAGCAGACAGATTTCCATACTTAATTGGCTTGTGGTGAAAAACCTCAGACAGAGAACATCAGAGAATGTTTTTAACTTCTTAAAGGTAGGCTTTGTAACTTAGAGTAACTCACCCAGAATTTATCATATTTAAAATGAGATATACACTTAAGTTAATGGCTGTTGTGGGAGACAGAGAATAGCAGCTCATTTATTCAAGGGCTTCAGTGAACAGTGTTTTGTAGGGAGGAAATAAGTAACAGATAAAACCAGGCCCTAGCTAGTTCCTTGAAGCAACTTCTAGTTGCAGGTGAGCTATCACCTCCTTAGGGCCAAGTTATCAGGAGGCTCCTTAAGCAGTAATAAGCACATTTCTGGAACTAATTCAATATTCCAGGCAGCAATAAAAAGTTGCTGTGATGCCTGCTGCTCGACAGAAACCCAAGTTCTCTATAAATCTTATCAAAATTTTATAAGAAATAATTACTATAGAAATAACATAAAGGGAATACAGTCTGACTAAGCCTCAAATTGGTTGTTTCTGAAAGATGATGAGTGTTTTAGTAAACCTTGCCTATCTCCCCTAAAGTCTTCCATTTCCAAAAAATAAAAAAATGGAACTTGATTAAATACTGTCAAACAAAATATGTCTAGATTTTTAAATACACTGATTCATATTGTAGACTGTAAAGAAAGAGCAGGTCTGATAATTCAGCTGACTCTTCAAAAAGAATGAATGGTGGGGGGGAGGGGAGAAGCGCAGCAGGAGTTTGGCCTAGTGGTAGAGTGCTTGCCTAGCATGCAGAAGACCCAGGTTCGATTCCTTGGTACCACGTACACAGAAAAAAGCCAGAAATGGTGTTGAGGCTCAAGTATTAGAGCTCTAGCCTTGAGAAAGTCCAAGAACAGTGCTCAGGTCCTGAGCTCAAGCCCAGGACTGGCAAAAAAGAAAAAAAAAGGGAAAAAAAGTGGGAGGAACAGGAATAAGTATAAAATTTGGTTAATTTAATAGAGAATAAAAAGAACAAAATAAAAAAAGATGACTGTAGGAGAAAACAAAAATGCATTATCCAAGTTAATCAATAATTACATTTAAATACAAATGCACTAAATACTCAAATGAAAAGTCAAAAGTTCAACAAAATAAATATCAAAATGTGAGTACTTGACAGAATTGGGGGTGAGGTCAAGAGGAAAGGAGCAGATGAATGAAGAGGAAAAGGGACAAAATATAATCAAGAATTCAATATATATCCTTCAAAATTAAGAAGAATGAGGGAAGGAGTAGGTTAGGGAAGGGATGGGTAAAATTGTTGAGATGGATGACATTGATTAAGAAAGTGTATTCATAAACTGCTTTGTTCAATGGTAAATACAACTACTTAGAGCTAATAAGAAAATTTAAGTCAAAGATAGTTTATCTGAATAAAAATGTCAAGTGTTTTTAAAAGAAAATAATATATGTATTGGGAAGTGTAAACATGAAAACATTTTTAAAAGTTGTATGCTACAACCATTAACTCATAAGATAGATTTTAAAGAAGTACTATTAGAGGAAAAATATAGGACATTTCAACAGTGGAAAAAATACAACTATTCTGAATCTGTATACTCTAATGCAGGGCAAGAATATACTAAGTAAATTTGACAGTAACAAAAAAATACATAAATACAAGTGCTATCATTACATACACACACACACACATACACACTCTCTACAGAATACCTTTCTCCCTGCAAAGTATACTTTGGCCATATCCCAGAAGTGACCCGATAGTGGGGCATAAAGTAAGAGTGAACAAATAGGGTATTTCATATGGAAAATGTTCTTTAAATGTAATGTTGCATATTTTCTCATTGTTACCACTGCACACAACTGAAACAGAAATTATAACCAAAGTGCAATGAGGAAAACTATCAACCCACAAAGGAATGAACAAACTTGCTCTTTCATGACAGAAGCTAAAACAGAGCTTATCATTTCCAGGTGGTTAAGAATAGTAATGGTAATCACTGGGGCAAATCCTGCAGGAAATTTGTGTGATGGGACACATTCCAGTTCTTGAGATTGATAGTAGTTGCAAAGTAACATTTTACTTTGCAAAAATTCATTAAAATGTACACTTGGTACTAAAATAAGGATCTTCAATGTTCCCCAATACACTTACATGTTGAAGATTCGGTCCCTAAGATGGTATCATTGGGCTGTGGTTGGATCTTAAAGAAATGGAAGGTTCTTGGGTCAACTGGGGATAACTCCTTCAGGGATTGTAGGAGACCAGTCTCTTTTTCTTTGCTCATTACCTAGTCATGTGACTACGATTTTGCTATGACAGGAGCTCTTGCCATCATGTACTACCTCACCACATAAAAGGAGCCAGTTAGTCATAGAAGGGAACCTCCAAAAGCGTGAGTCAAATCAAACTTTTTCTCTTTATGATTTAGCTTACCACAGGTGTTTTGTTACAGTGATGGAAGCTGTTGCACACACTTAGAACTTAAGGACTTTTTAAAAATATACCTCCAAAATGTATTTGAGAAAATTTAGACAGGGGGCTGGGAGTTTGGCCTAGCGGTAGAGTGCTTGCCTAGCATGCACAAAGACCCGGGTTTGATTCCTTGGTACCACATACATACAAAAAAAGCTGGAAGTGGTGCTGAGGCTCAAGTGGTAGAGCTCTAGCCTTGAGAAAAGTCCAAGGACAGTGCTCAGGCCCTGAGCTCAAGCCCATGACTGGCAAGAAAAAAAAAAAAAAAGAAAGAAAATTTAGACAGGAAGAATCTAATCTAGATTCCCACTTTTAAATTTTGTTAAGAATAATCATTCCTCATTCCTGACCAATTATTTTCCTTTATGTTTTCCACAGCAAAGCAATGCTGTACCACCAATTTAAAGTTGTATTTCACATATTCAAATTACTATAAAAATATTGCCTATCAAATTCAAATTAGTTGTGCTCACTTGATTTATTCTGTTTTACTCTTTTGAAAATACAACAATTTTAAAATCTTAAATAGTTTTTTGTGTCTGGCACAATTGTAACACCATATAAATCTGTGCTTATACTCAAATCAAATGCCAGAATATTTAATTTACACTAATATTACCTACTGATCCATTCATTCTTTTAAAAAATTACTGTAATTAATAGAATGATTACAGTTGTATTTGCCAGATAGAGGGTACATTACTCACACACATTGATACCCCTTCTCACGTTTTTGCCCCCATTTCCCTCCCTCCATTCATTCTTCAATCATAATCATAAATGTCTTTAAAAAGAGGAAGGTGAACAAAAAAGGAATAAACAATCCAGCAATGTTTTCTCAAAAAAAATGTAACATAAGCAGTAAATGGTAAAGTTCTTAAGTTCTGTTAAATGTCAATAAAGTCATGTTGGATATGGTATTTTTTAAAGCAGGACTAAGGTTAAACAAGATTAAAGATAGCAAAATGAAAGTAAAGATAAAACAATCTAATCTGACTGAGGTATTTTTTTTCCCTATCATATTCAAGGTAAGTGATTAGAAATACAAGGTTAGTTTAGAACACATCTAATTAAAAACATGACTTTAGTCCAGAAGTAATTTCTCTAAATGCTTTAAAAATAAAAACAATATATTATAGGCTTTGGTGATAATGTGAAGAGATGATAATACTTTAAAATCAAAAGGAGATGAAATTTATTGATGGAATAATTTTATTTTCTTGGCATCCATAAAACATAATTATATTTCTTCCTTAAAGAAATACCTTTGCGGGCCAGGAGTTTGGCCTAGTGGTTGAGTGCTTGCCTAGCATGCACAAAGGCCCAGGTTCGATTCCTTGGTACCACATACATACAAAAAAGCTGGAAGTGGTGCTGAGGCTCAAGTGGTAGAGCTCTAGCCTTGAGAAAGGCCAAGGACAGTGCTCAAGCCCTGAGCTCAAGCCCAAGACTGGCAAAAAAAAAAAAAAAGAAATACCTTTGCTACATGATAATGGAATAAAAGGTATAATTAGGGCTTAGTTGTGTTCACTTAAAATAATATACAGGGGCTGAAAGTAGTTCAGTACATATTTTTCTAGTATGTCAGGTTATAAATGCATTCGATAGGGCCCACAGGTATTCGGTTACATTCTCTATTTGGAGATGCAGTTCACTACAGAGGGTTAAAAAATAGCCTATTATCAGTCAGGTTAAAATTCAAATTAAGGTACCAGATTTGCTGAAAATGTTCCCATGTCTGTAAGTGTCCATGCATTAATTGCAGAGAATAATGGCACCCAAGACAAATTGCTGAGATAATGTGCAAAAAGCTTTCACACAGTGCCTGGCCCACAGGAATTGCTTGGTGAATGCTAGCTTTCTTCATAAAAGTGGTCAGGCAAGCAGGGATCCAGGGGCTCATAATCCTAGCTACTCAGGAGGTTGAGATCTGAGGATCATAGTTCAAAGCCAGACTGGCAGGAAAGTCTGTGAGACTATTATCTCCAATTAACCACCAAAAAAGCAAGAAATGGAGCTATGGCTCAAATGGTAGAGCATTAGCCTTGAGCATAAAAGCTCAGGGACAGTGCTCAGGCCCTGGGTTCAAGCCCCAGGATAGAGAGGGAGTTGGGAAGGGGAGATCAAGCATCATATAAAATGTGAGATGGGAATACATACATTTAATGGGAAGAACTTCTTGCAAATCTAATTGGATAGGAAAACTGAGGGTGGGATCTAAAAGTTGGCATGATATAAAGGAGTCATCCTTGATAAAATTTCTTCACAGAGAGTAATAGGAGCTGAAGAACTCAAAACACATACATGTCAGCTGGGGGCTCATGCCTGTAATCCTAGCTACTCAGAAGACTAAAGGTCTGGAGGATCTTGATTTGAAGACAGCCTAGCCTAAAGAGGCCTCAATATTATCACCAATTAACTGGAAAAATGGTTCAAGTGATAAGGTACCAACCTAGCTAGCAAATAAGACTGAGAAAAAGTGGGAGTGCAAACCCCAGAATCCAAGTCCCAGTTCCAGCATTAAAAAACAAAACAAAACAACCAAAACAAAGATGGAACCCCAGGGCCTTGCAGCATTATCCTGGAATGCTACCACTGAGTTACAAGTTCCATTCAAGGTGATCTTTAAATACAGCCACTGAGAGAAAGAAATGTGAAGAAAATGCAGAGATTGGTCACTTGATTTTTAAAACAGTAACAAGTAACAAAGGACTTATCTTGCATAACTCAGAAATGGAAGTCTTAGAATGGTAACTAAAAATTCAGAGCAGTCGGCATTTGCAAACAAAATATCAAGAAAAAGAAAAATTTACCTGCCCTGTATCTTCTGAAGCTACTTACTTAAATTTTGGGGCAAAATATAAAATAAACAATCGCTTTGGGGCTGTGACATTAAATAAAATTCATTCTAAAAGCTTTTCAAGATTTTACTTGATGGATTTACCTTTCTTCTATCTTTTTACTTCAACATGTGTCAAATTTATTTTTATTTCCACCTTTATAATGAAATTATCACTCTGCTTCAAAGCATTTTTGCCTAAGAAAGTAATTATAAAAATGTTTAGTATGATAATTTGCGATCTGATGTTATTAACTCACAAACATAGGAAAAGTAAAATTGACATTGCAAATTTCACCCGACTAATCAGGGTTGCACTGAAAAGCCTGTGACACTATAAAAAAACTCATGCATGGATGTCTAGCATCATTATTATTCATGGGAGCAAAGAGATTTTGAGAGGTCTTTTTAAAATTAGAGTATCAATATGAATATTTTAACAAAATTCTGCCTGTGTATTCTAGCGATATGATATTGGGAGAAAGCTGTCCTTTTTCTTATGTTTAGAACATATGTAGGTTAGAACATTGTAAAAGCCAGGTTTACAGGGAAGTTAAAATTTTTTATTCTACCAACTCTGTGGACTTAAAAAAAATTCAGAAACTCTGAGAGAACCAAGTAAATAAACAAGCTACAATGAAATGCTGAAAATAAAACTAAAAATCAAGGACAAGGAATAAAAAGATAAAAGGATACCCAAAAGAAATAAAACTAGAGCCAATGCCTAACTTCAATGTCTTAACAAATATGTATCATTTAAAATTTTCTTTTTATCCTGCATAATAAAGATGTCAAAAATACGTTTGGTATAACATACTTCTTTACAAAAACCTGAATTAAAAACGTGAATTTTAAACCTGAATTTTAGTTATTTATTTATTTACTTACTTATGTACTTATTTATTTATTTTTGGTTGTGGGGTTTGAACTCTGGGCCTGGGCGCTGTCCCTGAGCTCTTCAGCTCAAGGCTAGTGCTGTACCACTTGAGCCACAGTGCCGCTTCTGGTTTTCTGGTGGTTAACTGAAGAATCTCATGGACTTTCATGCCAGGGCTGGCTGTGAACTGCAATTCTCAGATCTTAGCCTCCTGAGTATCTAGGATTACAGGTGTAAGTGACTGGCACCCAGCTTAAACTTTAATTTTAAATGGTGAAAACTAAAGAAAACCATTTGACATATTATGGAACAAAGCAATACTTTTGAAATAGTATGCACAAATTTTTTTTCTACTTCTAAAAGAAAACTAATAATGAAGTCAGAAAAATAATAACCTCCCAAAATGAGAGGCTGATTCGATGTTGAGTGGTTAAGAAAACAGGATACGAACAGGCGGTAGAGTCCCACTCTAAAAGTTTTCTCCTGAACATGAAAATACTTCATCAGTTTCCTCATCCGTAAGACAGAGACAACAATATTTATATAGTCAACCTTGACTATTTAATTTCAATGAATCACATGAGGTAGTACAAGTTAGCATTTATTGCACATGTCATGCTATTTGTATTCTTTTATGCATGTTATCTCATTTAAATCTCAAGATATCTTAGTACAGTGATAATCATTATGACCTGTTTTAAAGAGGAAGATGATTAGATATGGAGATGTTAGGTTACTTGACCAAAACAATCTAGCTGAAAGTGGCCTGAATGTCCAAAACCATTAATATACACACTAGGAGACAGGAAAGATCTGTAAATAGCAACAATCCCAGAATCTATAACCTTTGTCTTATTTAGAAGATCAAGTCAGTCACCACAGATGATCAAGAAAACAAACATACAGAAAACATCACTGGAATATTTTTCAATATATGCAAAAGAAAACCACTCCAAGACAAGAGTCTAAATTATTTTTTACACAAAAGAATACAATTTGGAATAGAATAAAGAAAAGGAAAAACAGTTTCTAGGCAAGGTGAGGTCATATAAACTAGAATAAACTGAGGTTATCGAGGAAGAATAGACTGTGGAGTTTATAACTTTTAGGATAGTGAAAAACATGACATGAACAAGAGAAGGAAGAGCTACATTCTCGGAAAATACTCAATTTCCATCCAAGAAGCAATGTCACATCCAAAAGTTAACGTCACCAAGGTGACTGAAAATATACTGCTCAGACCATCTGATCAACCCAGAGGGGTCATCATAGAAGTAGTTAATAAAGTTCAAATGAAGTAGAACTTTTCAAACAGCTCTACCATGACCCACATAAAGAAACATTTTGACATCAAAATACAAGCTTCTCATACAAGCATAAATATACACACACAACGGAAAACTAAAACCAGAGTTTTCCGAAATAATGTACTAACATTTTCTATTCTGCTCCATTTCTTTTTAAATGCTTGTCATGAATTACTGAATTGATTTCATGCCCTACTAATATGCACTGAGCCACAGCCTGAAAAGACACTAGGTTAGAAGAAGGCCAAAAACAAGCTGGTGAGCAAGCCCAGCCTCACACCCAGGATAAGACCAGCTTGTTGGTGCACATGCGTCAGTGGCCCTGGTTACCACGTATGTGGCTGCTGCCAATAAAGCAAGAAACACCATCCCTTCTCTACCAAATCATACTTTAACCTGCTTTACCAGAAGATCCTTCATGATCAGAAGGCCAAGAGTCTGTCCTCACACTGGTATGACAAGGAGAAAGAGCTGTACATAACAGGGTTTTCCTGTATCAACATTCATATCACAAAGCTAGGAGTCAAACTTTCTCTCTGAGCATTGCCAAATAAATCCCAGTGTGAATAGTTCAGGTAGAAAGTCAAATTCCATTTGGTGTTTAAATTCCTCAGAATTCTGGGCTACTGCAACTGCTAAGATCCTATCTGCCACTTGTTTCTTTTGAATTTCTTTGTAAATAATCTTCAGTAGTTCAGTTTCTCTTTCAATACCACATGAAATAATTACAAACTCTTCTGCCATCCCTTTTATTATTTTCCTACATAAAATCCTGTCATGGAAAAACTCAGAAGCAAAAAAAATAAATAAATTTTATTCTCTGGGTTGAAATTCCGGTCACTATTTTGCACAGCACGATTTCTTACTGTATTTCTAGCCATGAATAGAAAAGATCCCAATCAACTCCAGCAAATAGCTATTAAGAACCCTGAAAGAAGTTGTGTTTGGGAGGCTCAGTCCCTAGTGCAAAGAAAGCAAGAAGGATGGGTACTGGCAGCTATCCAGAGGCACTGGCAAAACCAACAATGAATGAATCTGGAAGGAGAAAGTACTGGTCTGTGAAAAGGTTTTACGAGTGTCAGAATCTGAAGGGATGTGAGAGAATCTACCCCAGGAAATTCCCAAGTTCCAATTAAGGATAAGGAAAGCAATCCCCTGTAGTAACTGGTGATTTCAACTCCTATAAATGGACAACAGGTAGAAGAAAAGAGGTAAAATTGGGTCTTAGCAGGGATCAGAATGTATAAGAAAAAAAAGTGAAACACCCTCTTTGGACATACCTTCTCTCTCCATAAGAAATCACAGCCAGATGCCAGTGAATCAAGCCGGCTATCTCCAACTCCTCAGGAGACTGAGATCATGGTTCAAAATCAACCCAAACAGGGAAATCTGGGAGTTTTATCTCTAATCATTACCAAAAAGCCAAAAATGGAGCTGTGGTTCAAGTGATAGAGCATCAGCCTTGAGCAAAATAGCTCAAGGACAGTACCCAGGTCCTAAGTTCAAACCCTAGTACTAGCATGCATGCGTCCCTATAAATTTCATTTTCGAGTGGAATTTAAAAACACATAAGGGATTGAACATTACATACAATCCAACTCAATTTAAGGAAAATATGTACAGATTATGGGCAAGATCTTAAACCAGAAGTTGTGTGTCATAGTAAGGGAAAAGAGAAAGGAAGACCAGAAAAAGGGAGATAAGAGGTAATGGGTGGTGAAGCGGGGGGAAAAAGAACATATAGTTAGATGGGTCAAATGCAGTAAGTGCCATCAAAGGTAAAACCCAAGGGCTACAGAGCATCCAAGGCAAGGGTGTAAGAGAAACAATTGCACCTGGGTTGACCAATTGCTTGATGTAGCTGCATCTTAAAGATAGTAAGGGATGGGATAGGAAGCGAAGGGAGGTTGCTCTGATCTACCCTTCCTCTCAGTCTCACAAACAGTGAATCTGTCTTCTTTCACTAAATGTTTTTGAAGTTCAGTCATGTGGGTAGCCAGCATTAGAATGTTATGCCCTTTTCATTGCTGATTGGTTTTGCAAGGTCATATCTACCAAGTTTTATTCATCCTATGCCCACACGTGGACTATTTCTACCTTTGGCTATAATATACACTCTTTCTGTAAACTCTGGATGGGAAGTTTTATATTGACAGAATCTCATTCTTCTTGAGTGATACTTGAAAAGTGTAACACAGCTGAATCTTTTGGCAAATTTGTGTTGCATTTTTTTCTGTGCAAGTCCTGAGACTTGAACTCATTGCCAAGGGCAATATGCCTGAGCCATAGCTCCATTTTTGGCCTTTTTGGGGGGTTAAACTGGAGATAAGAATCTCATGGACTTTGCTGCTGGGGATGGCTTCAAACCTTGATCCTCAGATCTCAGCCTCCTGAGTAGCTGGAATTACAGACATGAATCACTGCTGCCTACAGTATTTCAATTTTTTTTTTTTTTGGCCAGTCCTGGGCTTGAGCTCAGGGCCTGAGCACTGTCCTCGGACTTTCTCAAGGCTAGAGCTCTGCCACTTGAGCCTCAGCACCACTTGCGGCTTTTTTTTCTATGTATGTGGTACCGAGGAGTTGAACCCGGGTCTTCGTGCATGCTAGGCAAGCACTCTATCACTAGGTCAAACTCCCGGCCCCAGTATTTCAATTTTTAAGAACAGTCCAATACCAGTCCAAAGAGACCACAACTATCACCTGTAAGGTTTTTTCCTACACCTTCTGCAACACCAAATTTTGATTCCTGGGTGGGAAATAATACTTCATTGTGGGCTTAATCAATTCTCTGATGACTCTGATGACTGTGAAGTGTGTCCTTCTGGGTCTGGACCAGCATCCAATGCCCATCTCCCCTTAGAGATTTGTAACTGATTCTCTCACATCTTACAACAAAACCAACACAGCTCCCCTGACTACAAACGGTGATTTATAGGATTTCCAATGTGTCACATACATCTTTCCTTTGCATTTGACTCAGAGAGAGTACAGCTGTTTTTCCTAAAGAAATTATTATACCCGAGAGAAACTCCTATTCCAGGAGTCTGTATCCATTATATTCAACTTCAGCTTACTCTGTGAAGGTGCTTTTATGAGATCTAGTTTCCTAATTCATCCTTAACTTGCCCTGAAATTCAGTGTTTTAGATGAGACAAGTTGTTCTTAAGGGTTCTTTTGTCCCTCTCCCTGGAATATACACAGTGGAGTTCATATCCCAAACAAAAAGGCGAAGCTATTTATGTCCAGATCCTCAGCTCAGATGAATAATTAATCTTCATCAAATATATCATATATATATGAAAGATGAAAGACCCTTACTCAACAAAGCTAGAAAAAATTTGCCACAGAAAACAAACTATTTCCACTAAATATATGGCAATTCTTTCCACTATGGAACATTCAGTCTCCCATGTTCTTGTGTACATCTACTGCCAGCAGTTGAAGTGGTTTCCTCCTGCAACTACCAAGAAAACAAGAGGGGCCTCAGTCTTACAGTTCCTAGGAAATTAATACTACCAATAATTTATAAAGGTGAGAAGGACTCAAGGTGACAGACAGAAGCAGAGCTCCACTGACAATATGATTTCAACCTTGACGCATGCTGAGCACAGATCCCAGGCTAACCTGGGACTATAGATAATAAATGTGACATTTAAAGCTGCTAATAAGTAGCAGCTTATTGCTGCATAGAGCACTGACAAAATATTTAAAAATTCATATCCTCTTTCACCTTGTATAACTTCAAAACTAAGTTAATTGAGTAGGAAAATCTGGGCTTGCATACTTCCATTAAAAGACAAAACGTGCTGTAAGTCCATAAACTTACCAATAACATTTATAACTGAGTCACTACTTAGCTCAATACTACTCTTCAGTCATGGTGAAATTAAAATTCGAATCCTCTGGGGCTGGGAATGTGGCTTAGTGGCATGCCTAGCATGCATGAAATCCTGGATTCAATTCCACAGTACCACATAAACAAAAAAGCCAGAAAACGGCTCAGTGGCTCAAGTAGTAGAGTGCTAGTCTTGAGCAAAAAAGCTCAGGGACAATGCCCAGCCCTGAGTTCAAGCCCCAGGATAGGCAAAAGCCAACTCTAGCCAGGCATGGTGGCTCACACCTGCAATCCTAGCTACTCAGGAGGCTGAGATCTGAGGATCAAGGTTCAAAGCCAGCCCAGGAACAAAAGGATCTGAGACTGTTATCTCCAATCAACCTCTAGAAAATGGGAAGTGGGGCTTGGCTCAAGGGCAGGGTGGTAGCCTTGAGTTGAAGAGTTTAGGATCAGCCCAGGCCAAGTTCAAGCCCCATGACACCCCCCCCCCAAAAAAAAGCCAACTCTAATCCTCTTCCAACTCTGGCATTAATGGTCCGGTGAACACCATCATACCTCTGTCCTCCAGTGGGTTGCCAGCAAGGTTAATCGTGTGAAGTCCTGAGTTGGGATTATGTGCTAGAGCAGTAGCCAGTTTTTGTGCAAAATCTCTGCAAATATACAAAATGATAGGCATAAATACACATAATGGAAAGCTACTCAAATAAAATACTCAAAAGACTAAAAGAAATCTTAAAAGAAAAACTTCCTTTACAATATGACCCTATCCATCGTGTAGATGCAAATATCTATGAACATCTCATAAGAAAATCTATAATCTATAAAGCTACAGCCAACCTAAAGTACATTCTGATTTGCCAAAACCTCAATCAAAAGCAAATACAAAGTATTTAATTGCCCCTATACAGACACATTTTTATGCTATTCATGTTACAACTTGATCCCTGTGTAACTTTTTTTTTTTTGGAACATTCCTGAATAGGACTAAATTTTCATGAAAATTCCAGTAGGCTATTCGTGGGATCTCAGTTCTCATTTCATGTAATGTTCATGAATGTAAGACTGATTACTCATTACTGAGTTAAAGGCTACAATTGTTAAGCACTGCAATTTACAAAAGAAAAAAAAGAACAATCACTATTTTAGTTATATAACAACTCACAAACTACTGTGATTACAAAATATCTACCCTTAGCAGAAATAAAGTCTACTAAATAAATCACTAGATGAAGACTGTATAAGTATTACTTGAAAGCAGAAAGACCAAAACGGATTTTTTTAAAACAATGAAATAAAATCATATGAAATGCTATTTCTGGGACTACCATTAATGGTATATAGTAAAAGCCATAAATAGTATCTATATTGTGAAAAGTATTTTCCAAGTACTTAATGGCTACCAATTAAGTAAGACAAATTTAATTCCATAAAATAGGCATTTTGCTTTTCCTAGTTTTAAAAGCAGACACTGAAAGAAAAAGGCTAGACGACCTGCCCCAAGGCAATGCTAACCAAAGAGCAATGCTCTTAATCAGTACATGATGTAGCTACAAAAATACCAAGTGATACTGTCAGAAAAAAATGATCAACTCCTTGATCTTCATAAGGGAAAAACACTGTCTTAAATATGAGTACTTCAAGTTTAAGAAGAAATTAAACATTAATTAAGAGAGCAAATGATATAAAGTTTTAGAGCAACCAATTCACATATTCAAGAAAATACTCACGTTCTAAGTCCAGCATTTTCCAACACCAATTCTTCTAGTCGATTGGACCTACTCACCACTCTCAAGATCTGCTCACAGACATCAGTAGACTGTAAGAGAAAACACTCTTTGTCTGTTCCTTAAGTCTACAGTGATAAAAACCTTATTTCATTATTACAGCTCTATGCAATGTAATACTTCAATTAAATAAGGCATTCTTTCATATAGCCACTCTTTCAGCAACTCCTGCTATGTGACACCACAATGAAGATCCTAGGAACACAGACACCAAGGACAAAGGTCCCTAAAACCAGTATGGCCTGGGGCAAGTTGTTGAGTGCACTCATACAGGATAATGAGAGATGGATTCTACTGTCTAGTTTTGTCAACCTCCTCAGTCATACATTATAACCTAACTAATGGTCAGGCACAGGTGGCTCATGCATATAGTCCTAATTACTCAGGAGGCTCAGATGGCCACTGGGAGATGGTAATATCATAAACGTGTGGCCCTGACTTGTGGAATGACTGCCATGATAATATGGTAAGGGTGTAGCCCTCACTGTAGAATGACTCCCTTGATAAAAGAGGCTCAGAGGGCTATCTTGTCCCTTTTATCACGTAACAAAATGGTCAGAAAGGTACCCCCTACAGACAGAAAGCAGTCCTAAGCTTTGCATCTGCTAATAATGGACTTCCTGGCCTCCAGAACCACAAGCCACTCACCCAGTGGCATTTTACTATAGGCAGCCCAGAAGAAAAAGAAAACACACAAAAATGAGAAGGTAATTTTTAAAGGCATTTTACTAGTGCTTGGGGCACACTCAATCTCATCTACCCCAATTCTAAGAAAACCACAAGGACTTCTCAAGGAAGTGCAGTGCAAAACATTGAACCAAATACTAAATGGAGCTAATGATGCCAAAGATGTCTCTACTGACTTCTTGCCCTGTGCTAGGCTGTTTACATATATTTTATTATAAATCAGTAAACATTGTTACTCATTATTTTTATAGATAAATAGTAACAATGTTCTATACTTTAGTAGGAAGGCTGGATAAGCACTTGGTACAAAGTAGCTAAAGTTGTGACTAATATTTTTTTTTTCTGAAACAGGGCATGTAATAGGAAAGAGCAAAATGAGAACACATAAAAAGAATGAAACAAGGTTATAACAATTAGAATGAGTAATAAATGCAAGAAAATCATAAGAAAATTGTGAACACTAAATAGTATTATAGTGACAGACATATTTTCCTTTAACTTGGTATTCATAGTGTTATATCCTAAAGGTAATTTAAGATAATTCTTGGGTTTATATTGTTTAAATACTGAAAAGTGATTTTATACATTCTCATTTTATACAAAGGTCTATTTAAACCTTGTATAATATATATAAAATCAACAGCATGCTCTGTGAGGCATAGTGTACAATAAACCTCAGTTTTTGCCTAAAATACCATATAAGTGCATTATAGTTTTTTTATTCAATCAGGCCACAAATAGCTATCTGGATTAATCATAAATAGAAGAGTCTTGAGTGAAATGTACAAACTCTTCCAGTCAGTATCTTGTAAGAAAAACCTAATGTGGACATATGCTTAGCATTACATCTCTTAGTTTTTATACCTGTTGGATGCCACTCCTTCTTTAATGCCTCTTTTACACTATCCTGGGCTTCTCATGTAAGCCCATGGGCTGATCAGCAAAGAGAAAAAATAATGCAAATTGATCTAGTATCTACAATTTATATTATGCTGACAGTGGTGATTTCCAAAATGGTATATTTTGTCTGAAATTGTACATTCAAAGAAATTTATTTATTCCAAGGTGCCACGGCAAAAAGGGACTAGATAATGTCTTTACAAGGATTATTCCTGTTTTCAAAAACAACTGTGAGATCACTGCTATCCTTAAAAGCATCTAGAAAAGCACTTTATGGCTACAGAGTTTTGAAGATTAAATGTATATATCAACTATAAATACGGTCATAAAAATCTGTTAAAATGTATGAAGTCAGTTGCTGTTGGCTCATATCAGTAACCCTAGCTACTTGCAAGGCAGAGATTGACAGGATCACAGTTGGAGGCCAGCCCAGGCCAAAGGAAGGGGGGGGGAAGGGGGAAGTCCACAAGACTTCCAGTGGAAGAAGCGGAGAATGGTGGTGAGCACCTGTCAACCCAGCTACAATGGGAACCAAAAACTAGGTGGATATTGGTCCAGATGCCAGTCCAAGCAAAAGAAAAGGCAAGACTCAAAATAACCAATGAGAAAAGGAGCTGGAGGCACGGTTCAAGAGTAGAGCACTTACTTAGCAAAAATAAGGCTCTAAGTTCAAACAATATTATCACTATAAAGGAGGGAAAAGAGAACAAGAAAATGTATAGAAGCATTATTTAACTTTTCTTTAAGATATCACTGGGGCAGAATCACAGTAAGCGATTCATGATTCTTTTTTTAAAAAAAAATTTATTGTTGGGATAATGTATAGAGGGGTGACAGTTACATTTGTCAGGTAGTAGGTGCACTACTTCTCACACATTGATACTCCTTCTCAAGTTTTTGTTCTCATTTTCTGCCTCCGCCTCCCTGATTCATAAGTCTTTAATCTTGCTTTTATGTCAACTACATGAAGAACATTCTCTTCTACACTGAGGAAAATTTAAGGAAGTATATACAGAAAGATATGAATTAAAATGTAATCATTATAGGTACTTACAAGTATCTATGGCATGCTCAGCCATTGGTTTTGGTTTTGCGTGTGTGTGTGTGTGTGTGTGTGTGTGTGTGTGTGTGTATTAAAAGTGAATGAAAAGGGTCTCCAAGAGGTTGCATTTAGTTTAAAATCAAAAAATGTATAACAAATTTGAAATCACTATGATGTAGGAAATAAACTAGAACTTTAAAACTTTGGACTAAAAAAGAACCACATACATAGTTTTGCATAGCCATTATAATATGAAGATTTTTTTTAGAGAAACAGTGATACACACTAATTTGCCTGAGTTATAATATGCACAAAATTGAACCAAGAGCCCAATTCTATTATTGCTATTTTAGTGAACCAATATCAGCCCCTAGCCAAGTAGGTTATTATTGGGCTAGAAACAAATACTTCAAAATTTTAGTTCACATAACTTGAAACTATTCATTTCTATCACACACTTCATGTTTTCAAACAATATCTAAACGAGGTGCTTGTGCACATTGTTCTGTCCTTCAAATAAACCCACTGTCAGAAAATTTTCTGGGATTGTGGCTGTACACTGTCAGAAAATAAAGTATTTCTTTATTACTTGGGGTAAAACAAAATTCTTTCTTTTAAGATCTGTAGCACATTTGAAAACTTTCACTTTAAAATATCAAAATTTCAACAATGACTGCACTGTGTATTTTCACATTTACAGCTCAACAGAGGAGCAATAAGGACGTGTCCTGAATTCCTGTCATAGTTTTGCCTTCCATCCTAGCATCCAAGCACACGCAAGCTTTGTTTTCCCAGGACTAAAATGATTCTGAACATATTTTCTGTCTTAAACACTAATGCAGCTGAAAGGTGATGATGACTGGAAGAAAGAATGGCAGTATTCCAACACTCATTCATTGGACACCTTTCTGAACTGGTGACTTGGAACAATTACCACAAGTAGGGTATAGCTATAACCTTCTCAGAAGCCCTCTGGAGGCTCTGTTTTCAAAATCACATGCTTATGTGAATGTTCAAATGAGCCAGGAAATCTAACTAGGCAGTGATCACATTCTTCTCCCGGATCCCACAGTCCCTAAGCTAATCTACTTCTCATTTCTCCAAAGGGTTCCCTCTCTACTTGCCACCTCTGATTCCGAACTCTGGCAATGATCCCATCCCAGCATGCAAGAGGCATCCATTTCCAGGTCGGCCATGGTCGCTACCTGCTTGTTGCCTGAAGGTCCTGGTTCCCATGCCTGCTGCCATGCACTATCATGTCCAGCTGATTTCATTCCCATCATCCCCTAACCCAACATCTGTTTCTCAACCTCTTTGCTAGTCTGATTGTGATGATGATAATAACAATAATTAACAGGTACGGTATGTCTGCAATGTTAGGGACTATGGTCAAATTTCTACACACAAGGATCAGCTAGCTACTTAGTACAACCTGCCAGTTAATTATATTGCAGGTTCACTCATCCATTCAGTTGATGCATTTACTATTTATGAAAACATTTTTCAGAGTAGCCATTCTGATCAAAAAGCTACTCTGAGATAGCAGAGGACAGAGCTAGGTAAGATATATGCTCCAAGTGGCTCACAATAATACACTGTAACAATAGTTACACCAAAGATGGAGCCCTGGAAGGTCACACAGCCTAGTCACAAAGTTAAAATCTGAAACAAGTTACTAGTTCCAAGTGTACACTCATTTCTTACATTACATTGTTCAGCCCACCAGCATATCTTTAATAATTCCATAAGCTACCCCTACTCCGGGCAAATTCAGATAACGAAGTGGCCTAACAACTAGCCCCTCTCAATCCTCCATTTTTTGCAGATCCATCACTCATTTCAAATCCATCCCTTCGCCACACACATTTGAGTCTATGATGTCTGAAAGCTGGAGGCTTTGAAGTGAAAGCGTGCAAACAAACAATACTTAAGCTATTTCTGGTCTTGAATGAAATACTCAAAAGCTAACTGTGGATAATCATCTGTCTATATGGCTCCTTTGAACTTGAAATATCCCCCAACAAAGCATCTTGTTTCTACTAGTAAAGAGCAAATAACTGGCTCATCCATCTCTTAAGAAAACTAACATTTCACTTCAGCTGCATTTGACTTACTTATAAATCTACCTTAAAAGTGCATCTTCAGAACTCAAAAGGACTAAACTTTACCTTGTTAAGATTTCCCAAAATTCTTAGAAAAGGAAGCATTATAGAGATAAAAATCTAAGCTAGAAACATAAAAGCTGTTATTTGGAGCTGTGCAAATGTAGCCTTAATCATTTTGCTAACTGAATGTGTACTGAGGGTAACAGTAAATGTCTTTTGTACACTAGGACTGCCTAAAGCAGCTGAACGGAAGGAAATGGTTCTCTAATGAATCTCATAAGCTTCGCAAAATGTTATGCTAATCACTTACAGGAAGATATATCCTCAAAAATATATGCAGCTTACCAATATGGGAGAAAAAGCAAAAAAAAAAAAGTACTTTTTTTGGACAATTATCTGCTTTTTGAAAATTGGAAAAACCAAGCAACATTCACAGCCTTTTCGATTACTTACCAGTTTAAGATCCTTAGAGGACAGCTTAGTGAACCACTGATTGTATTCCAGAGCGGCAATGATAGGTATTAGGTCTCTAGAAGCAGAAATAACAAAAATAAATACTCATTTCTCTTCCAGAATAGCTACAATGGTAGTGTGTTGTTGACCCATGACATCCAGCTGTAGTTGTTAAATCCCCATTATTCACAAGCGTAACACTCAGCTCAAACTATTTTGGTCACTAGTCATCATTAAGTTCTCTCAGTCAGATCTTTATACATGATGTAATCTAAATTCCCCAGATTTGAAGTAAACAATCTGTAGGAGCTCTGATTCCTTGTTCTGAAAAGAAATTGTACACATAATTCTACATTAATCAGTTTGATTTCTGCAGAAACAAATCTTGTTCAGAAATTCCACAACCTTCATGTATCTCACATTCTTTGAGTGTTCATTCTGTGACCAAGGATGGTGTCTATCCTGAGAATTGAGCCCGTGACATCAGCTGGATTCTTAGTACTTAACAAGCATCCTAGGACTATTGGGTGGTTTTTAATAGCTCACAGCAGCGATCACAGATTCTAACAGAACTAGTGGGAGAGGGTGGCTGAAACCAAGTATGTACACTCACAAACTGATATATCATACTGAAACTCTTTTGTACAATTACTTTTGTAGTATTTGCTGGTCTAGAACTCACTATATAGTACAGGTTAGCTTCAAAGTCTATTTTTTTTTTTAGGGTGGAAATGGGGAGAAAAAAAAAAAGAGTTCTATTCCTGGAGCCATGCGCTCAGCACTTCCTACTTTGGTTATTTTTAAGATAAGATTTTGCTCTTATGTCTAAGCTGACCTGGGCCATGATTCTCTTATTTACACCTTCCACACAGCAGGAATGACAACAGCATCACACCACACTCAGTTTATTATGAGTTGAGTTGAAGTCTCACAAATATTAGGGAACAACACAGATATCCTTCAGTAAAAACACACAGTGTTCAAAAAGGTTCAAAAAGGCCATGTTTAGCTTCTGCCTGGCTCTGTTTCTTGCCAAGTTCACCCATGGAACCAAGCTGCCATGCTGTGAGGAAGTCCTGGTCACATGGAAGGACCACGTCTAAATTTCCCAACAGGACAGCATCCATCACCAGACATGTGAATAAAGAAGGCTTCACAAGGCTTGCATGGTGCCCCTCTCCTATATTCCGAGTTACTCAGAAAGCAGCAATAAGACAATCATTGTCTGAAGTATAAGGAGAAATTAAATTAAAAAGGGGATGGAGAAATGGCTCAAATGGTAGAGCACTTGTTTAGAATATGGGAAGCCCTGAGTTCAATTCACAGCACTCTGAAAAGTGTGGGGGGGAGGGGGAAGGGTATTTCCATTAGCTTGTAACTATTTTGTTGTGTGCCATTAAGTTTGGAGGGCTTATCACATAGTAATACATATTAAAACATAGGCTATCTACAAATAAGCCAATATAGACAATGATTTTTCTCATGGTAGGGAAGTAGTAACAGGATCTTTTTCAGATTAATATAAAGGAACATATAGACAATTATTGTAACTGGGGGGCAGGGAGGAGGCAAGGCACTCCACTATTTTTGACCTGGTGGTAGACAATCATTTGGATCCTGGTACAATCTGTACACTTTTCTCTAAGGAGACAAGCACAAGAATGACCTTAAGCAGTATTGTTCATGATAAACAATAAGCAAACCAACATGTCTGATCAACTGTAGAATAGACAGATTGTGCAATGTTCATACATTCGAATCCAATGGATAAACAAAAGTGAATACACTATAGCTATACCCCTGGCCATGGACAATCTCAATGTCTTAGTTGTCCTTAACCCCTCTCAATTTGGCTGGAATGTGTAGAGAATGAGAAGCTTTATGCCTGAGCTGACCAAGTGCTGAGAAAGAACACAGGCAAACACTAATGTAAAAGTCAAGGTCTGAGATTGAGGGACTCAGGACTCCCTGAGCCTCGAGCCACCATGATGGCTACAACAAATACGGAGACCAGAGATCAGGAAAACTCAGGGTCCTTTACACAGCTCAGAATAGCATGGAACAGAAAAGATCAAAACCCTACTGAGTTCCCATTTACATAGAGCTTATCTGACAGTCCCTAACTAACTTCATTTTTAAGACTTTCCCATCCTGAGAACACAGACATAAATGAGCATCAATTGGGCCTTACATGGGCGTTTCTATTACTGTGGTGAACCCTCACCCTTTAAAGAACTGACTAGATTTCCCTGGTGGGTTCTGTCTTGTATTTTACTAGGTGTTGCTGTGACTAGCTTACATGGCTGGAAAGATTTCCAAACAGCAATTGTTGCCACGTGAAATGAATTTTCTTATGACAGGAAAGTAGTAAGACTACTTTGTTTTTTATCATCAGTTCTTGACATTTATCATGCCTACAATTATGTTTTGTCTTGACTTCCTAAAAGATGCTTTTTATGTTTGGGTTTGGGATTTTTGTTTATTTGGGGATTTAAAACAAAACAAACTCACTAGAGAGCCCAGGCTCAACTCAATTCATAGTTCTCTGGCTCAGTCAACTGAATGCTAGGATTTTAGGCATGTACCATTGTGTATGGTTCTGAGGAGAATATTAATTCTGATGGGACAGTGGATCTGAACAGTGAAGGTAGCCATAAGAAACTCCATCCTTTCATGAGTCTCAGCAGCAATAGCATTCTCCTCATACTTCTATAAGTAGCTTGCTGGAAACATGGCTCAAACGATAGAGACATACCAGATCAAAAACCTAAATTCCCAGTATTGCCACTCAAAAAGAAATAATAAGAGTAAAGTCTTGTTAAGACTCTAAACCTTGAGAAATTAAAAGTCCAGTATTACTTTCTTTTACAACCACTTGACATAACCCATTATTAGTTGGGGGGTTGAAACAAAAGCTGGGGTTTTCATAAAATATGCCTTCCCTTAAACCCCCACCCCCAAAAAAAACTGTGGGCAAAGCAGCTTAAGTGGTAGATTACTTGCCTAGTAAGTGTGAAGGCCTGAGTTCAAGCCCTAAAACCACCAAGCAAGCAAGCAAGCGATCAAGGGAGCAAGGGAAGGAGAGAGAAGAGAAAATTAAATAAAACTCAAAAGAAAATATTTTCATACGTATTTAAAAGAAAATTATCATAAAACTGACAAAAGCATCACAGAAAAGATTATGAACTCATCCTATAAATGGTTACATGTGAATGGCTAAGTTAATGGGCGGCTTCTTTTGGGGGGGGATCTAGTTGAGAAAACTCATCATATTTTAAATAGCTATTCATTTAAAAAGAAGGCTGTTGGGGACCGACTGTGGGGTCAGTGACCGTGACTGTGGGGTCAGTGACCTTGGACCCGCACAATTGAGTACACAAGGAAGTAAGCTCTTATGATTTTGGGCTGTGTCAATAGCTTCTCATTTAACCTATTTGAGACTTGATACTGTTTGTACAAATGTAGCCCCTGGCAGTTCCCTAGTTTAAAGAAGTGTATTTAAGGTCAGAACTTGAAATAAACTGGGCTACAGTCTTGGGCTACAGGCTTCTTAAGCTGTGGCTGCTGATTTGGGCTGTAGCCCCCCCCCCAACCCCATCTGTTTGTCTCTCTTTTATTTTTTCCTAGTCCCTGCCCCCTATTTCAGGAATCCCAATTTGCTGCCGGCTGACTCTGGCAGAAGGCAAACCTTTTTAGGATAAGAAAATAACATCTAGATGGTCTTCACTGTGATCCCAGGATGGAGATATAATCACCACTCTTTGACAGACAAAAAATTCCCAAGGTGCAGAGAATTTAATGAGATAAGGATATCACAATCACCCAGCTAGTATGACTCATAAGTCACTGTCTTCAAGTTTGTGCAACCATCTCACTAATGACTAACTTGATTTCCTACTATCAAAAGTCTTCAACCTGCTGTACAGTACTTTACTGTACTAAATAACCCAGGATAATATGCCTGACATGTGTATATTTTCAAACTAAAGAACTGAAACTTGCCGGGCATGGTGGCTCATGCCTGTAACCCTAGCAACTCAGGAGGCTGAGATCTAAGGATCAAGGCTCAAAGCCAACCCCAGCAATACAAAATTTCTCTAATCATGAATGTATGTGTGTGTGCGTGTGTGTTTATGCTTGTCCTGGGTTTGAACTCAGAAACTTGGTACCATCCCTGAGCTGTTCTGTTCAAGGCTAACACTCTACCACTTGGGCCACAGCTCCATTTACAGCTTTTTGAGGGTATACTGAAGGTTAGAATCTGATGATCCTGTCCTTCAATTCACATTCCTCAGATCTCAGCCTCATGAGTAGTCAGGATTAAAGGCCTGAGCCACTGGTGCCCAGCCTCTAATAACATTCAGCAATACACTACTAAGCTATGCCTAAATAGTCTCAGCTGGCAAGCAACAGACTAGAGGTTAGCTTGAGTACTGGAGTTTAGCCAACCAAGACAACACAGTGATGACCCTATTTGTTAATTTTTTCTAAAAAAAGCTTTAAAAATAAAGTAATATTTGAGGATTACAATGCAAAAAGAAAGTTGGAAGGAGATATAAACTGTAGATCTCTTGCCACTTTCCTTCTTCCTCTAGATTACAAATAATCTAATAAACCAGCAATTCTGATCTCATCTTCCTGGAAACTCATGGGAGCTTTCCAGTTAGTATTTGGGGGCCAAACTTCCCTCCTTATTCCCTCTCCCCTCACTACCATCTTTCTAAAACTTTGAAAACACTGTAACTTTTAGACAATGTGAAATATGCCAGAAAAGTTTAAAGGGAACTCCACAATATACAATGTGGAGGAAGCACAGTGTTTTAAAAGCTTTGTTAAAGTTGTTAAATAGTTTCAGTTAAGTAGCTCAATGGAAGTGTCTCCTGTAAGAATACAAAATCCTTCTGGCCTGTATGCTCTGCGCATGCACACAATGACACAAATCCTCTCGTGGCAGATTTCTAGCACCCTTATCTATAAACCATGCACATGCACCACCGGATTGACTGTGTTAGGCTTGGTAGAAAACATACACAAATCAAATGGGTGAGGAAAAAAAAATATCCAATCCCCAGCATATCAACATCTTATACACCCTACATACATCATAAGGAGGGAGACCTCTATTCCATTCATACATTTAGAGAAATTTAGAAACAGAAACAGATTCCTCAGCCCAAACACCACCTCCTCTCTCTCTTGGCCCCTATGTCCCTTCCCCTTCCCCCACTCTCTGCTAGCACTAGGGTTTGAACTCAGCACCTGGCAGATGTCCCTCACTTTTTTACTCAAGACTGATGCTCTACTACTTGAGCCACAGTTTCACTTCCAACCTTTTGGTTGCTAATTGGTTATAAAAATCTCATAGACTTTCCTGTCTGGCCTGGTTTTAAACAGTTATCCTCAGCTCTCTGCCTCCGGAATAGCTAGCTTGCTTGCTTGCTTGCTTGCTTGCTTGCTTTCTTTCTTTCTTTCTCTTTCTTTCTAGAAAGCAGGAATAAAGCAAAGCTTTATTTAGAACATCGATTCAGAAAGAATTATACCATTATCTACAGGACAACTTTGCTAAACATAATCTACCCTCAGAAATCTTTCCTGGTTGCATCACATTTAAGAATGTCACTTTGATGAGTTAGAAATATGACAACACAAAAGCATGAGTCTGCTGGCAGAGCTCTCGTGAGTCAAGTTTAAACTCAATGATGCGTGTCGTTGAATCTTTGGAGGATTGAGGAGATTAGCTCCCCTTAAAAACCTTCTGGGAACAAGAGAAATCAATGCATTTAAAGCTGTATGTTCTCTTCTCCTCAGTATCACTACACCTCTGCCCTCATCACTCCCTGTCACTCCAAATTATAGTGTGATTGCATCTTTAACATGTCAAGTTCACAGACCTTCAAGGCATCTCATGAGAAATATATAAAAAGCTCTTTTCAATCTATGCCTCTTATTGGCCCATGGATACATACACCAGAACAGATTGTGTAAATATACTTAAATAAAGCTTTGGGCCCTAATAGATAATATGTGAATGGACATTTTGCCAAGTAGCTGCTAATAACTAACAGGGCAGATGCAGCCTGACCAATGTCACTGTGCCTGGATACTTATTCAACAAAACCAGGCTTTCTGATCTTAGATTCAGTGCTGACTGATGGACGTATAGATGGAAGACAGGCCCCTGCTTTTGAGTAAAGACCAACATTATCACTCATGGGATTTATTTGTGTAAATGCAGCTTTACTAGCACCTTCATTTACAATATTGCCTAGAGTTGCTTTCAAGTTGCCATGGTGGAGTTAATATAAATGTTCCTCATACTGTAAGTCAAACACACATTTACCCACCTAACCTGCCAAACAGCACACCTTAGCAGTACAGTATACTGCAGAGTATTTGCTGTTCCCTCTCACTATCTCCTGGTGGACTAGGAGATGTGATGCGTTGCTGAGAATAGGGGGTGGGGGTATAGCTCTATGGTAAAGCATGTGCTTAGCATATACAGGACCTGGGTTCAATCCCCAGTCACATAGAAGAAAGCAAGCACGTCATAGAGCATCTCACACTGCATACTGCTAACCCAGGAGATCAAAAACCAAAATTGAAGAAAGGTTCCTACTGAACAAATACTGTTTACAGACCATTGTAAAGTAAAACCATCCTTAAATCAAATTATCCCAAAAAGGTAGATTATTTTGGTCTGTCCTATTAACTCAGTGATCACAGAAAAGCACAGTTTCTTCAACCATGAAATCAATGAATCTACTTACAGGAAAATTCAGGAAAGTTTTGACCAAGCTTCTTGATTTTATATAGTATGCTATATATTTCAGGTAACTGTATTTAATGGCTTCTTTAGTTACCATTTACTAATAACCAAATGAAGCTCAGTGAATTAGCAGGAAAACAGCACTAATGGCATGCAGTACCTCTCAACACTGTTGATTCATAATGGGCACAATAAGCAAACTAAATATAAAGACCCTTAAAGTTGCGCTGCAGTGCCTTTATTTCCAGAGGTCAGATGTTGCCCAAGTATAGTCCATGCACTCCTAGGAGACCCTGAGATACATTCAAGGAAGTTTCCAAGTTCAAAACTATTTACACAATACCAGAACAAATCTGTCCTCTTTTGCTACATTGCCATTGGCATGGATGGTATAAAAGCAATGCCAGGGTAAACAGCTAAGCCCAACCCAAGACAGACACCAAACTGTGGTAGTATATTACATGGCCACATGCTCAGTTTGTTTCCAAACAAATGTCAATGTCCTTCTGGAACACCGTGATGGCATAGTAAAAACTACTCATTTTATGAAATCTAGTATATGTAATCTGTATAACAAATTGGAACATACACACAAAACACTTTCCAGATACCAAAGTGATTACTGACTATTCAATAGAAAGTTTTACAAGCTAGTTGAAGCCATCAACAAAAACAACTTCTTTTGTTCAGGGAATATTGAGAAATAGAAGACAAAGTATGGTTGTTCTGATCAGAGACTGGCACATCTTCCCTCCAAAGCAAAACAAGCCACACTGAAGAAATCATTTGATAGAGACATTTTTTTTTTTGCAAGCAATAAAAATTACACCTTTCAAGCAAATATTTGGATTTAGGGAGACTTGTGTTTGCAACAAATAACATCTGTGTTTGCATCTTGGGAGGCTGAGTTCTGAGGATCATGTTTTGAACCCAGCTCCAGCAGATAAATCCAATCCAAGAGACTCTTATCTCCAATTAGCCAGCAAAAAGCCAGAGTTGGAGGTATAACTCAAGTAGCAGAGGAAGAGCACCAGTACTGGAGAAGTGGGAGGAACCACCACCAACAACAACAAATAAAACCTTCTGGTGTTAAGGGCTTGAACTCAAGTCTATCTGCATGCTAGACAAGTACTTTACTCATAAGCTACCTCTCTAGCCCCTTAGTGATGTTTCTAAAGCCATGAATAAGTATTTCCAATTTGAGTTGTAGTTTATAATATGCTAATACTAGATATGATCCGCTTGACAACAGACAATCGTTTTGCAGAATGTAAGGGAGGATCCTGGGAACAAAACCACTAAGACCTGACAGACACAGGAGGCCCTCCTGCTATTATCTTATTTCACAGGCAATCTGTTTGTGTTACTGGAAAATATATACAAAGCAAAATATTTTCCTTTTTTCTTTCTCAGTTCACTTTTTTATGAGCTACACAGGAAACATCTTGTCAAAATGTGAGAGCAAGAAGTTCCCTCTCATATAACAAGGACTAAGCATGAAAAAGTTCCCTGCACCCTGAAAAAAGAGGCAAATCCAACCTTGAGTATCAGATTAGAAGCTCATTAGCCATAACTACAATATAGAAGAACTTGCTTCACCATCCCCCAAGGACCCACACTGGAAGGAGAAGTCGTAAGCTGTTCAGTGCTCCCTTTCCTCACCCAAATCAGCTGGCTAGCGTACTCCTGGGACACCATACCACTTGGCACTGCTTTTCAGGTAGGTGGGAAAATTCATTGCAAATGACATTTTTCTGGGCAAAACTCTGATGATGGCAAGGATTACCAGCAGCATCAATTCTCTGTGACATGCAAGTTGTCCAAATAGCTATGTAAGATCCAGCTGAAATGTCTGATTTGTCTTCATTCCAACCAGCTAGAAGAGTTATTGAGATGGAACCCATCACACTGGAATGTTCTGTGTGCTTCCCTAAAAACAAGTAGCAGCATATAGAAAGGGGAAGAGATAGAGGTAGGTAGAATAGATATTCTGGAAGAGGTAGCAACAACACTTGACTTTGTTTGAGAGTCAATTAAAGTTGACGGGATTCAAAGGCAGGTTCTCTCTGGGGCTCGAACCAAACAAATGAGAGGGCTTAAAGCTATTCTAGTTCAAGTTCATAAATCCTAAAGGCAAACAAATAAAACTCTCGAAACTAACTAATGCCAGGTTTCACGGTCTTATTTTCAGTATCACAATGCATTTACTGGCAAACTGATCTTCACCAACAAATGCAAAAATAACTAGCAATCCTGATTCATAGAGCAACTGTGCATTAAACGTCATTTGTTAGGATGTCAGCCTCTAATTTATTGTGGAAGTAATGTTATATATGGAAATTAGGTAAACTAGCACTACGGTTTACATAGAGAGATTAAGTAAAGTGGTGCTGTGGCTTGAGTGGGAGAGACTTAGCCTTGAGCACAAAAAATGGACAGTTCTTAAGGCCCCAAGCTTAAGCCCCACTACCGGCACAAGAAAAGAAAATACCAACTAAAGAGAGATTAAGTAAATTTTACAGGCGGGTATAGGAACCTAAGAATTGCATTATTTCCATAGTAAATCTCAACATTTTCTGAATAATAACTCTGATTTGGGGCACATTCATGCACTGCCACAAGCCATCTGTGGTGCTAAATGTATCTGAAATGATTACTAGAAAGCAAAACAGAGATTTGGAAATTCCCGATTCCTCTGTGACAAAGCGTCTCTGGAGGCCATGCACAGCCTTCAGTGCCCACATAGACCTACAGCTCTGAAAACAGATTTGAGAGTAACAAAAAGGTCAAGAACATAAGAGGTAGCTTACCTGTGATCAAGATGACTAAAGTCCTGCAAATTCAATTCCCTGGTGTCTTGTGTTAGATAAATTGTATCCACATCCTGTGTGAAATAGAATTCAGCAATGTCACTAGTCCATGTACTTGATCAGAAAAATAAGACAAATGCAGACAATCAAACAATGGAAGAGGCATGTTCCTTATGGAATCTAAGGAAGGAAGGTTTTAAGCAAATACAAAATGTATCATGGGTAGAGAGGGAGGGGGGAGAAAAAGGGGGAAGGATGGGAAAAGGGCTGGGGTGGGAAGAGAGCTCTAGAAAGTGCAAATATCAAACAAAATACTCTCCAGGTATGTATGCAGGTTCACTCACCCATTGTACTTCTTCCTTGTATGAGAATCCTAGCCAGTCACAAACACAGGCATACATCTGAGAAAATCCACCTGAATCACAAAACAGAAATGCTGTAATGTTGACAGGTCTTCACCAAAATTATTTTATTTAAGGCTTAAATCTGAACAATGGTGGCAATGAATGCTGAGTATCCTTTCCTTTGGGACAACTGCAGAGATTCTTTCCTTTTTCCTTTAGTAAGCAAACAGCAGCTTAGTATAGGATGTTCGTCCACCAATCTAAAGACTGTGTGATACTAATTACACCTTAAGACTAACTGTATTTTCACAGTAGCAAACCACGAATAGACTTAACTTCCTGGCAGGTGGACATCCAGCCAGCCACTTATATTTTGGTTTTAAAATGCATGCTCACCACAGGGGCCCTGCTCTGCCACGGTCTGGCTGTCCCACAGAGCCTGGAGGCTGGCCAGGCGCTCAGATGGCTCCATGGAGACTTTTTTCATGATTCTCCTGCGAGATGAACAAAAACAACAGATTTTAAAAATCAAGTGTTTGGAATAGCACATTGAATTTTATTTCATCATTGACTTTTTTGTTGTTGTTAACCAAGATAGGATTTGCTTCCATGTTAGCACACATAATTCTATGATTTGAGCACTAGATGTGCTATTAAACCTCTATATTTAAATATATTCAAATATATGTAATATTAAACTTGTGTTTAATTTTCTTATTATTACTGAAGGTCTTAAAAAAAACCTCATCTTGACATTGTTTAGTTGTTTTCTAATATAAGACTTTGCCAAAATAGAAAATAATATGGTCTACTTAGTGAATAATTGTGTTTATATTATTTTATATTAAAATGTATTATAAATCGTCCAGAATTCAAGTACAAATCTGTTAAGTTCTTCCCAGTACTCTGAATAAATGTCTATCAAGGATGTGATCCCTTTTATATTCAAATAACAGATGCTTTTACTGTCTTTTCTCCTGGGCTACAAAATCTTCTGGGGCTGAAGTTCAATCTATCTTCTCCCAACTCCCATCTTCTCCTCCTCCTGAGAAGCTAACAAAACCCCTGCCAATACATTCAGAGCAGTGATCTAAAACACGGCATACCATCCAAAGTGTCATTATTCATAAAACTGACAAAATAGAAGACTTCATTCTCTGGGTAATTGGGAAGAGAAAGAAGGTCATGCCTGTAAGATTACTAGAACAATCTGTGGTGCATATTAAAGGCTCAATAAATGATAGCTGACACTGTTGTAGTTATCGCTCACTATTTACTTTATTAGTAACTTGTTAATTCATTAATTCACTCAAAAGAGCTGCTAAACAGCCGTAATGCATTAAGACCTATTTCTAGCCACAAGACAGACAACAATAAATAAAATAGTTTGCTGACAAGCTAAATATCTACTGAGAAGCAGACAAATGAATATGGAATATAGGAAGAGAAATGCTAATATAGGGGAATTGTGGGGCAGGAAAGCACAAGGAGTTTGAAATGGTCTTCAATACATAATACAGACAGAAAATTTTAATTGGAATGCTTGAGTCTGGAAGTATTTGGGCAATGCTCTAAAAGATTGAGATACTGGAATATCTGAGATGTTCTACTTAAATATCTCTGCTAAGAAGTACGAGAGACAAAGACAAAATCAGGTGGAGGAGAGGAGAAATATATGAGTCATGGGCCAGAAAAATCCTTCATAGTTGGGTGCCTGTGGCTCATGTCAGCAATCATAGTTCCTCAAGAGGCAGGGATCTGAGGATCAAAGTTGAAAGCCAGCCTGGGTAGTAAAGTCTGTAGGACTCTATCTCCAATTAGGGAGCCAAAAGTAGAGGCATAGCTCAATCGATTGCTAACCTTGAGACAAAACACCAAGCAACAGTGTGGGAGTATAAAGCCATGAGTTCAAACCTCATTATCAGCAAAAAAGAAAAAAAAATGCCCTTCACTGGCAATGAAAAAAGCTTGGGCTCACCAGAAATTCAATGTAGTTAAAACCAGTGAGAAAAAAGTGTGAGGGGAGAGGGTTGCCAGGAGGCTGGAAGGCCAATGTGAGCCTTGCAGATTCAACTACATCATTGTGTTTTATTATTAGGACAATGGTGAACCATGGAGAAGTATAAATAGAGATAGATGAGGTGAGAAGGCAGGCACTGTACACAAAGATGTGCAAAGAAGAAATGAAGACAAAAGTGGAAAACAGAGATTATCTGAGAAATCAAGAATGAATCTCCTAGGACCTTGAAGAGGACAGCAGAGTGCAAAGGTTGTGAACTTCCATTGGGAAACTGAAAAGCTGAGGTGTTTTCTCCTATGGCTCAAATGTGGGTAGACAATGGGGCAGTTTGGATGGCTGTAGGATGCAGATTTTCCAGGTGAATGTGCCAGATAAACAGTGGGAACAGAAGGAATGGAGAATATTAAAAAAAAAAAAAAAAGCCTCCCTGAGGTGTGGCCAGGATGGTCAGGACAAAAAGAGAAGGCAAGAAAGGGAGAGAGAGCCAAGGCATTCATTGATTTGAGGCCTCGAAAAAGTCCACATCCAGTACTTCCAAGAGGGGTGAATGAAAGGACAAAAGGAAATGGCTGGAGAGGGATGATTAAGCTATAGGTGCACCATGGGAAAAACTGTTCCAGGAAATGCCAAGGTCTAGGACGTGGATGTGAAAAGGAAAGTGAGACAGAAGTGAAGAGGTCATGGGCTATAAGGAAGGGTACTGGGTCAGTTACCCCAGACTATGACAGGACTTAAGGATGAAGGGAAAAATTGAACATGCAATAGATACACTAGCTCTCATCTGAAATATTTGGTGCCAGAGGTATTTCAGAGTTTTAAGCATTTGGGGCGGAAGAGGTGGGTGTGGAATGCCTGCATTTGCTTAATGAGGCATTTGCTATATTGAGGATGGGAAGCAAGTCTAAACACAATTCATGGCGACTTTCATGTTCACTTGATTCACACAGCATGAAGGTAGTTTTATGTGATAATTTAATAATACTGTTCATGAAACACACTTTTCCTTTTTTTTTCCTTGGTGCCAGTCCTGGGACTTGAACTCAGAGCCCAGGCACTGTCTCTAAGCTTTTGTGCTCAAAACTAACACTCCACCACTTGAGACACATCTCTACTTCTAGCTTTCTGATAATTAATTAGAAATAAGAGTCTCATAGATTTTTTCCTACGTACATTGGCTTCAAATACTGATCCTCAGATTTCAGACTCCTGGTAAGATTACAGGCATGAGTTACCAATGCCTGACCACACTTTTCCATTTGCAGTCATGTTTTAGATTTGCAGGAAGTTTTAGATTCTGAGGCACTTTCGATTTCAGATTTTCAGATTACAGATGCTCAATCTATACAACACACTGATTTGAATGATAGAGGGCACTCTATCATGCTCTGTCATCTTTAATGTTCTTAAATCATTTTAATCAGACTGAGAGGCAAATGATTGCAATTATTTCCATTTTCTGATTGGCTGGAGTTTAGATAAAATGTTCTAGAGTCTGACAAGTTACCTAGTTAATTTCTTCTACTCTTGCAGAAAATCTCAAACATGCATCAAAACATTTAAGTACAAACTTTCTGCTGCCATTGGCAATACCTTTCTTATTCTTTATACATTTGATGATTGAGGGATAATCAAGAACATTCAACTGATGTCAAATGTCATTAATTCTTTTAAATTGTATGTGCAAGTAAAAGATCTACAAAGTGTAGCATGTTGTTTATCTATTCTCCCTAAAAATAATTCTTATTAAGTATTAGTATTCTCCAAGTCTTCAATTTGGGTGTGGACAAATGGAAGAAGGCACAATTAAAATGATATTCTTTCTGATTCCACGGTATCATCCTGGTAACTTGATGAAATTATTTTTCTGGCTACATCAAGACAAGTAAGGCTAAACACTACACAAAGCAGTCAGAAGCAAGCCTGGGCATTGAAATAGCTGAACCAAGTAAGCTTCACACATACCAAGCTGGACTTCTGTCTGACTTTATCTGGCATCACATGTTTTCTTTTTTTAAATTCTTGCTTTGTTTCAGCAGAACCTCAGGGTATGCTATTTCAATGACATGTAAGAGAGACATCTGGTATGCAAAAGTAGGAAGAACACAGGGTAAAAAAAATCTTTGGCAGGAATCTGGTGAGACAAATAGAGAACTGGTCTGAATAGGGTATGCAGACCCCAAAGATTTCATGTGCTAGAAGCTTGCTCGCCAGTATGGCAGCATCAAGGCAGCAGAGATGGAACCTAGTTCAAGGGAATTAGGACATAGGAGTGTCCGGTGAACTAAGTTCATTCTTTGAAGGACAGGATTGCTTTACAACAGGACACAGGCTCAAGCCCTTTCTGCATGAGGCTGTTTCCCTTCCTGCTTCTTGGCCATATTTTGACGCAACGGGGGAGGGGGGAGACCCTTTCCTTTCTTCTTATTTTACTACTTTTCCTCACAATAACCTTATATTTCACCTTTGTTTCATAAGGGAAAATTGTACTATTATTTTATTATAGTAGTAAAGAAATATTGTTATAATAAACCCATATAACACACAAATTTCAAATATCATCAACGAAAGAATAATCAAGAATGCCAAAAACGTAAGAAAGATATGATCAGTCTTCTGCCAATGAAAGGAGGATTCTGACAATATTTAAGAAAATTAAAAATAAAAAACAGTCAGGATGGTGGCTAATACCTGTAATCCTAGCTACTCAGGAGGCTAAGATCTGAGGATTGAGGTTCAAAGCCAGATGGGCACTAAAAGTCCCTGCGACTCTTATCTCCAGTTAACCACTAGAAAACCAGAAGTGGCATTGTGGCTAGCCTTGAGCTGAATAGCTCAGGGATAGCACGCAGGCCCAGAGTTCAAGCCCCACTACTGACATACATACATACATACACACACACACACACACACACACACACACACACACACACACACACACACAAATAAATAAATAATAAATAATAAAATTAAATAAATAATAAAATTAAATAAATAAAAAGCAAATAGGTAACCAATGCATGGGTAACTTGTATTGGAGCTTGGAATTCACACCCTGGGGGCTCAACTTTAGGATTTTTGCTCAAGGCTACATTCTATCACTTGACTCATGCCTCCACTTCCAGCTGTTTTGGTTTGAATATAAGAATATCATGAACTTTTCTGCTCTGGCTGACTTTGAACCTTACTCCTCAGATCTCTGCTTTTTGAGTAGCTAGGATTGTAGAAGTGAGCCACTGGTGTTCAGGAATGTACTGTTTTGAATTTTGTAACCACCAGAGAAATTTGTTACATGTACCATGGATTCTCCATGCCAACAGTCCAGGCCTCCCAGGCAGCCCCTCTGGATGGATGGCTGTGGCCTCCAGCATAAACCATCAGCAGTTTCTACGACTTCCTGTGATGCTCATAAAACTGCACTCATAGTATTGTTCCCATTTTACAAGTGAGGACACTAAGGCACTAAAAAATAAATTTAACTTACCTATAGTCTCATTCTCTACAGAATCCACCCCAACCTGCCACTTTCTGATTTTGCCCTAGCCTTTTCCCACCCAGGTTTACCCAACAGCCCCAAGGTCTGATGTTGGTATAACGATAATCCATATTTTATCCTAAATTCAAACACCTTCACTGGCTCACTGTCCTTGAGGCTTTTATTCAAAACTCTTTGCTTGGGTTTCATGAGCATCAACTTATAGCAGTACCTATAGACTACCCAATTCCAGCTAAGATGAGCTGCTTCCTCCAAAGACAAATGGCACCCGCACAGCCTCCCTCTCTTCCACCATTTTTGTCATGTGACTTCAGAACCTGGGCTACACTCATACAATGATCACTTCCCTGCCTTTGAAAAAAAAAAAATCAAATACCATTTTCTTGACATCCCAAGTTAAATGACTTTTCTCCTCTGATGTGCGAGGGTGTCAAGTTTGTCCTGTTAACCTTCTATCATTTGTGGAATTTCCCTAACACTATCTTTGAATGGTAAAATCTTCCACAGAGAGAAAAGGATCTCACTATTCATCTATATCGCTTGAGTAAGTTCTTGAATTAACATTCTCTAAATTCATTCTAACTAGTATTAATGACTTCATTTACTGGGGGACAAAAAAAAAATCTAGTTTCATTTTTAGAAAACAGCCAAGGTTCTTGATATTAAAAAAAAAAAAAAAGCTGAAGGCCATAACAAAATAAAGTAGCTTCAGGAAGAGAAATGTCATTACAGACAACTCTGTGAAAACAGATTCAATGACACTTATGCTATAAATATTTCCCTGTCTCTCCCACTATCTGTTTTAAGGATAAGTTGATATGAGTCATAAGAATATTAACTAAAATATGCTAACAGTGGTTTAATGTGAGGTGATGCTTAAATTTCATTGATAGGCATTTTTTTATTCTTCAAATAACTTTTCTATTCTAAAATAGGATGTTTGATTTGATGAGGGGAGATGTCATTTTTGTATACATTTTTGTATACCAAGGTTTGAACTCAGGGCCTTGAATTTTTTTTTTGCTCCTTGCTGGCCAGGACTCCAGTCCAATATTTTGGTGGCTAATTAGAGATGGGGTCTTGTGGACTTTTCTGCTTAGGCTGGCTTCAAACCGTAACCTTTTAGAGCTCAGTCCTCAGTGCAGCTAGGATTACAGGTGTGGGTCTTTTGGTGGAAGTGGCACTATGGCGCCAAGTAGAAAAACAATGGTCTTGAACAATGGAGTTCAAAGACATTGCCCAGGCCCTGAGTTCAAGCCCCATGACAAAAAATATTGCAAGAGAAGGATAGAAAGAAAAACATCCTAAGATATAATGGGAAAGTAAGAAGAAAACATTGTGACTATTAATTTTAATTAAATAATTCTTGCCCATAAGAAGATTGATTATAATTACATACATACATATTTTTTAGATATTTGATTTTGATCCATGATGTTGTTTTCAGAATTATATTTGGGTAAATTCCAGAAAAATCAGGCCTTTGGAGGTATGGTTTCATTTATATATCCAAACTTAGATTCTTCAATCCAAAGTGAGGGCTTCTCTGGTTTCTATCTCCTCTTGAGTTTCCTAATTCCTAATATCTGCTGAGAAGATTCTTTTTAGTACATCAGTCCCCAGCAGAAAGGGACAAAAAGCTGGGAATAGAAGGTCTCTGAGCCAGATGCAGGTAATGTATTTAATGGGACAAGTGACTTCAAGAAGGCTGTGAAGTTCAAACAGTTTCATATTCTCAGCAGGACATATGATCTTACAGGAGACTAGCTTTGTTTTGTGTATTCTATGTTATCTATACACAGGAAATATTCCCCTCACTGGCAGCTCTGACTTAAGGAATATCAGGAATGTAGAAGAAAGGAAACAATAAACCACTTTCTCCCTCTCTGGTCACAGTAACCAATATAATATAACTGTATGTTCCCCTGTAATTCAATCTAAAAAACTTCAGAAGTAAAATTTATACCACAGCAGTCACAAAATACTGGGATTTATTATGACAAGCTAACTATGTGTGTGTTGGTGTGGAAGAGAAATGCAAGTCAAGAAGATTTAGATTATTTCCTTTCTTGCCAAGTAGTTTTATTATCTCCCCCTATCCCTTATTGGTTTCTCTATTGGAATTCCTTTCCCTTTCTTTATCTTCTCTACCTTCTCTAAATCCTGTCTACGCTTTCTCAAGTGTATCTCACTGGCAAAGCCAATCTGTGCTCAGCTCCCATGAGTGACCAATTACTCCTTGTCTCAACTGAATCATGCCACATCAGCTCAAGAAATTATAGTTGGTGGCAGGAGCAAAGTCTCCTAAATTCCATGTGGTCCCATGTCACACGATCCAACAAGGGTTAGGCAGAGAAGTGGGAAATTGATGTGTTCCTTCAAAACCTTGTTCAATGACTACCATGTTCTGATGGCTATGGACTGAAGGTTAAGAAAATATGAGCTTTGCTCAAGGAGCAACCAACAAGTCTACAGGAAACCAGTATGTCCAGTGCTCTGTATCCCTCTCTCCTTCATAGGATCTTGCTGTGTTGATCTCAATAATTTTTACGTCTGTCTGTCTGTCTGTCTCCTGGCCACTCTCCTCATTACAAGCACATGCTTTAACATTTCTATTCTTAAAACCAACAAGAATCTCCTGTGGTCTCTCAGAGTCCCCTAGTTACCTCCCACTTATGAGTGGAAACATAGCAGAAATTCAGTAAATACTTGTTGAATGTATGACCACAAAAGCAAATAGTAATAATGAAATGCAATGTGTGATAGAACAAGGAGTGGTCAGGGGGCTCTTAGGGGCACATGAATCACAAGACTCTTCACAGATAAGAGGACACATGAGCTGGGTCTCGGACAAAGAGTTTGTCACTATTTGGAGTTCATATATAGGTTCTAACAATAGAAAAGATGGATTGTGCTATTGAGTAGGCCTTCAGTGTCTTATAACTTAAATTTTATCAGGAAGCCTAGCTATGATTCAGCTGATGCAAGAAATAGATACCCCTTCAAGGAAAGAAAGATACCAAATGACAGTATGAAGGATCAGTCCCATGGAGAAGATCCAGATGTAAAGAGACTAGTCAGAAAACTGTTGCCCTAGAGAAAGTGACAATCTGAACTACAGCAGTAGAAGTGATAAGCAAGACAAATGGCCAGATATAAAGATAATGGGAAAGACCAAAGCAGCCATCAAGTGTGAGTAAGGACAAAGAGATTGATAGGACTCACTTCTTATCTCATGAGACTATATGAGGAGTGAAGCCATTCCCTAAGAAAGACTACAAAATAAGGGCAGGTTTTGAGGAGAAAGAGCAAATAGCTCATTTTGGACATAGTGATCGTGAGCAATTTAGGCATCCTCAAGATGTCCAGCAAGTAGACTGGAGGTGGAAGTAGGGATCAGGGGAATTTAGAAACCAGGACGTATAGAAAAATTGCCTCTCAAGAAACAGAAACAATTATTTAATACATCTTTCATATTAGTTACCTGAATTCTTTACAGTTGCATGGAAATTGGATGACTGGAAACACTATCTTTATAAACATTTGCTCAGAAAAAGAAAAAAAATTGATTACCCAAAGTACTACAAACTGGTAATCCTTCCTCCCCCAAGTTCCTAAACTATTAAACAAAGCTTTCATTTTAAAGAAAATAAAGTTGGGTAGAATACAGCCTATAATCTCAGCATCTGGGGAAGCTCAAACAAGAAGATCTTCAGTTTGAAGCTATCATGGGTTACAGAGAAAGAGTCATCCATTATAAATACTGTCTCAAAAAGGAGATATTGCTCTGAAGTGTCCTTAGGAAAGTTCAAAGTATAAACCCTTCCTAAATAAGGCTGTGCTTAATGAGTTTCTTATTTTCATCAGTGCTCACGTGGAATGAAAGGAGGACATGTGACTGGGAGACAGTCACATGGCTAAAATGCAATTCAAGGGAAAGGAGTTGTAGTTACTGTGAGCTGACGATTACCCAGAGAGTCCTCTGATGGCTTTAAGGATGATGTGGAAACCATTTCTAAGGAAGACTTACTTCTGTGCTTTTCCTATTGCCATTACTGATTTATCCACTACCCTCATAGACCTGCAGAGTACCTCCTAGTATACATGTGTGTGACCAGAGATTAGCAAGACCAGAAATTCCAGCCAGGCAGGAGCCAGGGACTGGCCTCAACTCACCTCTTCCAGCTATCAACACAAGGCCAGGCACATTCCACTCCCTCAACAACTAGCCATATTAGCACTCAGACTCATGCTTCAGTAAGGAAGAACCCCCAGAAATTTCACACAAGGCCAACCTTTCCCTTCTTATATGCTTACTTCTTTTGGGGAGGAGGGGGGGGGGGAGAGACAACACAGTGAAGAGCTCTGAACAGTACCAAGCAAGTTTTCTAAGACAGAGATTGAAAGGGAGTTCTTAACCCACTGGGCCCCCTTCTATTACCTCAATGCTTACAAAGATACAAAGGCTATTTTTTCTGATGCAGGGAAATGTTCTGTAACTCTAAACCATTCTCAAAAGTTCCCTGCCACCACTCTACAACTATAAGCTCTATTATTCAAGAACATAATTCTAACTTAAAAAAAAATAGAAAAATAATAATAAAAGCCAGGCATGGTGGCTCATGTCTGTAATCCTAGCTACTCAGGAGGCTGAGATCTGAGGATCAAGGTTCAAAGCCACCCAGGGCACTAAAAAGTCCATGAGACTCATCTCCAATTAACCACCAGGAAACCAGAAGTGGTGCTGTGGTTTCAGGGGGACGGTGGTAGCCTTGAGCTGGAGAGCTCGGGAACAACGTCCAGGCCCAGAATTCAAGTCCCATGACTGACCAAAATCAAAAAGGAATAATAATAAAGAACATGTGTTAACAAAAACTACTAATATCTACTAGACACTCGTGGCTCATGCCTATAATCCTACCTACTCAGAAGCGTTATATCAGAGTATCTCAGTTCAAAGCCAAACCAAATAGAAAAGTCCATGAGGTGCTTATCTCCAAATTAACCAGCAAAAAGCAGAAGATAGAAGTGTGACTCAAATGGCAGAATACGGGCTTTGAGCAGGAAAAAGAAGCAACAGGCATGAGGCCGTAAGTTGAAGGCACAGTATCAATAGACAGACAGACAGACAGACAGACAGACACACACACACACACACACACACACTAATACACTAATGTCAGAAAACTAAGAAGAAACTCAAAGCAGCTAAATTTTTAGTTAGTTTTATGTTCCCTTTCACTGAAAAGTTTAAAAGGAAATTAAAAACTAACAAGAAAAAGGAAGAACAACTCTCATTTATGAAATTAATATTATACTTGAATGCCAGGCACCAGTGGCTCATGCTTGTAATCCCAGCTACTCGGGAGGCTGAGATGTGAGAATTGCAGTTCAAAGCCAGCCCAAGCACTAAAATCTGTGAGGTTCTTATCTCCAATTAACCACCAGAAAACCAAAGTGGCACTGTGGCTCAAGTGGTAGAGCACTAGCCTTAAGCTGAAGAGCTCAGGGACAGGGCCCAGGCCCATGACTGACCAAAAAAAAAAAAAAAAAAAAAAAAAAGGGCCGGGAGTTTGGCCTAGTAGTTAAAGTGCTTGCCTAGCATGCATGAAGACCCAGGTTCGATTCCTTGGTACCACATACATAGAAAAAAGCCAGAAGTGGTGCTGAGGCTCAAGTGGTAGAGCTCTAGCCTTGAGAAAGTCCAAGGACAGTGCTCAGGCCCTGAGCTCAAGCCCAGGACTGGCAAAAAAAAAAAAAAAAAAAAAGAAAAATTATACTTGATGCCTTAATACAAATATTCAGCCCGTGCAAGCTGAAGGTCAGTAAGTAAATTGGGAGAACACATTCACATTGACATTGGACATCTCATGATGGATCTTGTACGTCCTTTGCTGCTGCCCCTGGCTATCTCTGACAAGAAAAGGACTGCCATTGTTTGAAGGGGAATTTATTGTTCATGTGCATCTACACTGAGGCAGGCGCTGTGCTTCCATCCTAGCTAGTTAGACTGGAGACTTCAGGAAAAGATCAATCTCAAATAGGAACAGGAACGAGGGTTAGACAGTATGGAAGCAAATGAAGTTTTGAATGAAGAATTATTTGCATTTTCTGGCTTTGTAAGCTCATGTTTACATGTTTATAAAGATAAATTCTAGCTGAGTAGAAATTTTCTTGAGACAAACAGAAATTTCTTAAGAATTTTACCCTGATTATATATCACTGATATTGCAGTGGCCATGTGAATTTACATACTTTAAAGACTGTCAGAGTTTCAGTCTTATGGGGATAAAAGCATGTGAAGGGGTAGCAATGATTGTTAAGAAATGTACCTTTTATCTGGAAAAATAATGTAACTCTTCTATTAATTACAATAAAAATAAATAAAAAAAGAAAAAAAAACAAATATTCAGCCCATGGCATCCTGCTAATTGCTCAGAATAAAATCACACTAGTGTAAATCAAAAGTTTTTACATTACAAATCTTTCAATTTTAGTCTCATGAGTACAAATTAAAGGACTGCCAAATCCCTCATCATTCAAACATTTTTAAAAAGGCACAGCCCTAACAGAAAACCTCAGAAAGTCCAAGGACTTGAGTTTTGCTATTTAATGTCTAAGATGAAGGAAGTCTCAGAGAGGAACTAGGTGAGAGAGGAAGAGGAAGGTATGTGTGTATTTGGCAATTTGAGGAAGAGCAAGGCCTTTGCTCTCCTTGGCCTTCCCTAGGAAACTCACACTGGAGAGAGGCCAGGAAAGATCTTCCGCAGGCACGTGCCAATGTGAGCCAGCACATCACTCACGTCTTCAGGCGACGCCATCTTCATAGAAATGTTGCATTTCTCAGTTTCCACAACCATCTGCAACAACAGGGTGGTACACTTCTTAATAAGGAGTCCAATCTTTTCCCTTCAGAAGTTTAAACTTGGTACATGATGCAGTCACGCAGAAATACACTAATACAATAGCAACTTTTCAACAATCACTTCCTTGGGCCTGGGTGTGGTGGCATGGGCCTACATTCCAGCACTTCAAGCAAGAGGATCTTGAGTTTGAGCCCAGCCCAAACTATATAAAGCAAGATCTTCACTCAAAAATACAAACAGAAGTAGATGGCCAGTGCCAATGCCCAGCTATCTTTTCTAGCTACTCAGAAAACTGAGATCCAGAAGGCCAGGATTCTGCTTAGCTCATGCAATAAAAAAAAAAAAAGTGTCTGAGACTCCATGTCCAAAATAACCAGGAAAAAGTTGGCTGGAGGCATGGCTCAGGTGGCAGACCAACAGCTATGCATGTAAGCCAAGCAAATATGTTGGGAGTATAGGTATAGACCACTACACGTGGCTTAATTCATTCTTATTTTTCAGTCTATCTATGTAACCTCATTCTCAACAGTTTTTGGTATAAGATATGAACACCTACACCTAAGTCTTGGCAGTTTATTACTCTGCTGTTTTAATTCTACATATCTCCTCTTCTTAAGAAGGCTGAAGTTTTTATTAAACACTTGGATTTTTCCTTTGCTCAGTGACAGGGTGGGGGGATGATAATAATAACAATAATAATAATAATAATAATAACTTTCATTTAAACATTTTACAGCATTTTTTAATCTTTGAAAAAATGTGGATTCTTTTTTTTAAATGAAAGCAACATATTGCCCTAAGGTCGGAATATGAGAAACTTTGCTAAGATTGCTTCTCAGGAGAAAGTGACAAGGGAAGAGGTCAATTTGAATCTACCAGTTTGACCTTTAGAGATACCTGCTTCAGATTTCAGATGTTTCTGAAACCCTCCTATTCTCTCCCTATGTGGCTAAATCTTCAGAGAGCTGTACATTCCCAAGCACTTCAAGGAAATGCTTCTGTTTTGGGGAGGACGAGAGGGAAGAGCAGAAGCGAGACTTGAATTCCTTGAGTTCATCTTCTTAAAGCCAGGCACAATGGTACACATGAATCATTTGAGCTATGTGGAAACTGCAAAATAGAAGGATTATGGCCCAGGACTGCCCCAGCATAACTGAGATGCTATATAAAAATTAATCCAAAGCAAAAAGAGCTAGAGGCATGACTCACATGGTAGAGCATCCACCTACGCAAGCACAAGGCCCTGAGTTCAATGTCCAGCAATGGCACCACCAAAGTAAAAATCAACCTGAAGACCAGAGTAGGTCACAAAAGGGACACATTTCCCCTTAAAAGAAAACCCATCTCAACTACTATTTTCAAAGACAGCATTATCTTGATTCTAAAACAAATTATGCAAAATGCAGTCCTTTTGGATTATGACCCCAAAATATCCTCTCACGTTTACATCTTATTATTACCTAATACAAAAACACGATGGGGAAATAGTACATGTACAATTAAGCAGTTCCATGAACAAATCAACTTGTACAGTCTGCTTTCAGTCTTCCTGAACTGAGCCAACCTGAAGCTATCTCTGAACCTATTGATATTAAAATGAGGAAGTAATGTAAGGTATCTGTCATGATGACAAGATCAAAGTAAAGGGTCCTAAGAATGTTACTTTGTCATAGGACCATCCCACACCGTGTGGAATTTGCCAACAAGTATTTCATAAATATTGCCTCTGCACCAGTTAGCAGTGCCTAGGGGAACGAGGGAGGGAGGGAGGGAGGGAGGGAGGGAGGGAGGGAAGGAGGGAGGGAGAGAGAGAGGGAACCAAGCTCAACTTCTGGCTTTTGGTGGTTAATTGAAGATGAGTCTACTGGACTTTTCTGCTGGGGTTGGTTTGAACCTCAATCCTCAGATCTCAGAGTAGATGAGATTATAGGGATGGGTCACCAGTGTCCAGCAACCAGGGCCAGGTAAACAGGTCATCAAGTTTATGCCTGGCATGCCCACTTCCAATCTTCCCTCCCTGGGCAATTATATTTTTCACCACAGGGTACTTCTATGTTTTTCACATCTAGTATGCATCTATTCAGTTCACAGTTTGGGTGCAAGTAATTAGTAATTAGCTTATTCTAATTCTGCTTAAAATCTTAACATGTAATCATCCCTAATTGCACAGGATTGAATGGAATGACAGGGAAGAGAAAAGATGACAGGTGGGGGGAAGAAATAAGGCCTTTGAATTCAACCTTACAGGAGAATAGTCACAAAAGTCCTGGCTAAGATGTCACCACCTTTGCATAATATAAAGAGCTCAACAAAGCCACAGAGGTGGGATCCACATGACACATAATCTCATCAGAAAAAGAAAAAGAAAAAAGGACTGTTGGTCAAATACCACTGTCCCTTCTTTCTCTGCTGAGAAGAAACAAGAGTGTCTAAAACATTCCTTATTTTTGTCTGGGAGTATATCTAGGTTGCAGCATGCTGGTGAAGCTCTGGGCTTAATCTCCAGTACCACAAAAAATAAACACAATTAAAATCAGAATGATAGCATTTTTTTAATGATTCAAATTTCCAATTCATTCCACCTTCTTTTTTAAGTTAGAAATCATGACTAAATTTGCCAGGTACCATTTTTTTTTGCCAGTTGTGGGCCTTGAACTCAGGGCCTGGGCGCTGTCCTTGGGCTTTCTCAAGGCTAGAGCTCTACCACTGGAGCCACAGCACTATTTCTGGCTTTTTCTATGTATGTGGTACCAAGGAATCAAAGCCGGGTCTTCGTGCATGCTAGGCAAGCACTCTACCACTAGGCTAAACTATCCCAGCCCCCAGGTAACATTTTTTGAAGCTAATCCCTAGTTCAGTCTGTGAGGCGTTTCTTTTTTCTCATGGAAACAAGTAGAGGTGGCTATCCTGTATCACTCTATGACAAAGCCAACAGTAAACCTTATAGTTGGAAGGGGAAAAAAAAATCAAGAGCAAGAGTTCAGCTGCACAAGAAATCTTAGCAATTCTATAGCTATAAATGTATGTTAATCCTGGCCTCTATTTACTGACTATGAAAACAACAAAACTGGAGGACATGAACATTGAGACGTATAAAAATAAGATAAACGCCTTCCATAATTTCTACAAGGAAAAGAGCAATAGAAAGTCACACTTTAGTAACTCAAAAACATACTCCACTACACAATCCAATGAGGCTATGTTCTGAGAAATTTCCCTGAATTTATAAACTGTGACTGGAGATAAAAATAGAAATGAGTAAAACATAAATAAATCCCAGAGAACATTAGCAATGAAATATTAATTAGGGTTAGATAGTAAGTACCATACATAGATACTATTTTCTGTATGACTCTACACAACAGACAATCAAATCTAAAGACTTCAGGGACCTGAGGCTACAGAGGTTACTGGTTCTCAACCATTAGAACACAACGACAAAATAATGCATATTAAATAAATATATCTATAGCTATCAATATACTTATCAAATATATACATCATATATGTGTCTACTAGAAACTTAATGAATCAATCCTAATTGTCTGTCATATTATATACATGTACTGTGAATGTGGGAAGTAGAAGTGAGAGTATGGGATGGAGGCTGGCCTGAAACTGTGATCCTCTCATCTCTGTCTTCATGTTCCAAGTAGCTAGAAGTTTTGATGGGTGAGCCCCATCAAAACTGTTAAGGACACAGGGCTTAACTAAACTACTTTTTACCCAGTTTCTCTGAATGGTAGGAGAGCTGAGACTATTAAGAGTGATTAAGATCCACTCCTGTAACCATATGGGAGAATTCTGTGTTACCAACATCCTCTTTTTAACACAAAGGTGTGCGCGCGCGCGCGCGCGCGTGTGTGTGTGTGTGTGTGTGTGTGTGTGTGTGTGTGTGTGTGTTGTGTGTGTGTGTTTAAATGCACGGCCTTGAATTCTTTCTTTACATTTTTATTTTGCTCGTACTTGGTGCTCTACCACTTGAGCCACACTTCTACTTCTGTTTTTTTTATTGGCTAATTGACAATAAAAGTCTCTCAGATTTATCTACCTTGTCTGGCTCCAAACCTCAGTCCTCAGATTTCAGCTGCCAGAATAAGTAGGATTAAAACTGATAACCATTGGCACTTAGACCTGACGATCACATTTTGAATATAACCCTAGCATTAATATCTCACCAATTCCTTTCAATCCCATTCCGATCCCCAAGTAACAAGCAAGAGCATTTCTGAATTAAGACTCGTTACATCTATTATGCCATCATTCATGAGTGATCACTGATTCTACATATGTTTGACCATTTGGGCAAACATATGCTGTCATGATTTTTTCTTAACTGCTGTCTCTGAAAAATGATAAACACATAGGATAAAACCTTGCTGTAAGATAAGCATGGAAAAGTTCCAAGGATTTGTGTCTTATCTCAATTGATACGAAGTAACAATTTTAAAATTTTCTTCTAAGAAAAATACTGGTAAACTACATAACTCAAATACACACTCCTTATAGTTCTAAAAAGCAAAGTGAGGGGTATAAGAAACAAAATAAAAATACAAAAAGAATTGAAAAATGGAAAAATCAATAAAATCAAAAGATTATTTTCCTTTGAGTAGATTGAGAAAATGAATAAGCTTCTAACAAAACTAATAGGAAAAGAGAAAATCATACTATTATTGTCAGTAATGATACAGATCTTAAGAGAGTAACAATAGGAGCCAGGTAAGATGGCTCATGCCTGTAATCCTAGGCTGAGATCTGAGGATTACCATTCAAAGTTGCCAGGCACAAAAGACCA